>NC_136959.1:53647787-53677787 GCF_032717465.1 Coenobita brevimanus | reverse complement strand
TAAAGAAAAAGGAAGCAACGCGAGGAAAAGAAGAAAACGAGGGAAGAGAGAATTGAGGATCGGTAGGTAGGTAGGTGTACTGGCAGGTAAGTAGGCAGCTAAACAGGTAGGTAGGTAAGTAGGCAGGAGGAAAGTTAGAGAGGAACGGTATGTATGTATGTATATTTATGTATGTATGTAAATAGGTACCGTAGGCAGGAAAAAGACAGGCGGCAGAAGAGAGGTGGGGTAGGTAAGTATAGAGACAGGAGACAGGCGTGAATGTAGTGATATATGCAAGAAAGGAAGATGGAAAGGGGGGAAAGGAAGACGGAGGAGGAAATGGGAGGAACAGGGAGAAGGACGGAGAGCGTGAAGGAAGAGAGAGAGAGAGAGAGAGAGAGAAGGAATGCAATGAGAGGAAGATGGAAGAGAGGGACGGCGAGAGGGAGAGAAGAAAAGAGGAAGAAGGAAATGAGAAAATGGTGCATGAGAAGTGAGGGAGGGGAAACAATGAAGAGGGAGGGGGCAAGATAGAAACGGGAGAGATGAGGAAGGAAAAGTGACGGTAGAGGAAGGAAGAGGGAAAGGGGAAGAGGGAAGGAGAGAGGAGGAAGCGAAGGAGAGAACAAAGAAAATAAAGTTTGTACACTAAAGGGAACACTGGAAGGTAAAGGGAGCCAAAAGGAGGGAGGAAGGGAGGGAGCAAAGGAGATACGAGGAAAGGAGTTGCGCTGGAGAGGTAGGGAGCAATTAGGAAAGTAGGAAGTAGCAGGAAACGATAAACGAGAGAGAGAGAGAGAGAGAGAGAGAGAGAGAGAGAGAGAGAGACTGATAAAGGAAAAAGGCGAGAATGAGAAGGGAAGCCAAAGCACTGTGAAGGCAAAGGACACGGAGAAGACAACCAATGAGGAGGTAAAAGAGGACAGGAGTGAGCTGAAGAACAGAGAGGAAGGAAAATAATAAGCACGGAAGAAAAAGGAGGTAACAGAAAGCTGAGAGGGGAAGGAAAAAGATAATGAAGGAGGGAGAAAAAGAAAAGAGGGAAAGTTAACCTCTTCAGTAGGATGGCACGATTTTCACTTGTTCTTAAGGCAGGCGGGTCATTTTATCCCTGCTCATGAAGGATCCTATAAAGGCTGTATTCCAAGGGGCTAATGAAAGCTGTCTAATAACTCCTCCGGTTCGTAAAATCTCTCCTAAGCTGAATAAAATCTTGTGTCAGCAAAAAACTATAAAAGATCATAGTAAAGGGTAAAAACTCTTCAATCCGGTGATTCTGACTATACCTATTTACTTTAACTTGGCCTAAAATTGCTATCTCTCCGTCTTGAATGCTGAACTGCAACAACAGATTACCGCTTGAATATGATGTTAGTCACGAAGAAGTGCAATGGAAAGGATACAAAGCTACAGTAGTAGTTTTTTTTTTTCGGTCACTAGGCAACGTAAAACAAGCTACAATATGACGAAATCTGGTTCAAGTATGAGTGTGTGTGTGTGTGTGTGTGTGTGTGTGTGTGTGTGTGTGTGTGTGTGTGTGTGTGTGTGTGTGTGTGTGTGTGTGTGTGTGTGGTGTGTGTGTGTGTGTAGATAGATAGATAGACAGATAGATAGTCAGACAGATAGACAGACAGATAGATAGACAGATACAGAGAGAAATATACAGTAATGTATAATTATATATTTACATAAATACAAACTTCTTGCTGCCTCCATACGATTTTAGAAAGCGTTGGGAAGACCTCTTGTAAGGAAAGGGTAATGATGGCCATATCTAACCTAATCTTTCGGACAAACCTCTCCAAAGCTGAATAAAGTCATACGTAAGTGGCGAGAATAAGTGAAAAAAAATGTGTCGCTGGAATAAAGGGGTTAAATGGGAGAAGGGAAGGAAAAGGATCTGGAAGAAAGAACGACAGGGAGAGACAAAGAGGAGAAAGTGGAGGAAAGAAAATAGGCAAGGAGAGGAAAACAGAAGGCGAGAGAATATTAAAGAGGGGATGAGAAAAGGAAGGAGAGGATGGGAGGATGAGACAGTTGAGGAGAAGAAGAGGGGATGAAAAATAGGAGGAGGAGGAGGAAAGAGGGGAAACGAGAGCGCTTAGGAGGGGAGAACGCCAAGTGCAGGAAAAAGAGGCTATAAGAAAGTTCAGAGGAATGAAAGATGTGTAAAAACGATGATATTATAAAGCAGAGATGCAGAAGGAAGGGAAAAAGATAGAGGAGGGAGGAAAAAGGGGGAAAGCTGAGAAGGTAGGAATCTGATCTGGCAGAGGGTAAACGATTATAAGAGGGAAATCAAATGCAAACTGGAAAGAAAAGGGGAGGGAGGGATGCATAAAGGGAGAGAGGGTGGAAAAAGGGAGGGATGGCTATATAAACGGAGAGAGGGTGGAGAAAGCAGGATGAAGAGGGGAGGGAAGTGGGTAAAATAGGGAAGAAGAACACAGGGAGCGAATTAAAATGTGGAGGGAAGAGTAGGAAAAAGTGGAAGACTGAGAAGTGAAAAAAGGAGGGCGATGGCGAGGAGAATATGGAGGGAAACGTGGAGAAGATGCAAATGTGGAGAAGAGAGTCAGAGTATTATATATATATATATATATATATATATATATATATATATATATATATATATATATATATATATACAAAGCTGGTTGATCAGCATCTTAACCAATTGCATCAACTGTGAAAGCGGCTATACGACTGCGTGTGACATTAAATAAGACGCAGTGAAGTTATGGCCTTCGAGATATAATGATTCATGTTCCTCTGACCTGGTAGGGTGGGAAGGGCGGGTGAGCGGGATGGGTTACGGTGATGGTGGCTGGTGATGGGAGAATGGCGGGTGAAGTATAGCACACCCTGTTAGTCACTGTAGGTCAGCCGGAACCTTCAGCGGTAAACTTAACAATATTCACCAGTCTTGTAAACGTAGTGTATCCACGTATCTTGAAAAGAACGTATCTTGAATTTGGCGCTCTGTTGTTCTGTTTTTATTTTTCTTGGTGGGAACAATCTTGCGGGTTTCTGGCCTTTGGTTCATTCTTCCTTACATTAACAGAAAAAAAAAAAAAAAGAGGTAAAGGATGGGCGGGGCTGATGGAGAAACGTGATCAGGTTGGGGGAAGGATTGTGGTGGGACATGATGGAGGAGGGGCAGTATACCCTGGAAAGACAGGCAAAGTGTACATGGTGAGGACACGTACTGTAGTTGGGGTGGTAAGGTATAAGTAACAGATATATCCTAGTTATTAAAGGGAAGGACAAACAGATGGATTGACTAAGCACACAGGATATTACATGTAGGGATGGAATAGTAAGGGGTAGTATAACATGAACTATATATACTTTACAATGATTTTTTTTTTTTTTTTGAGGGGGGGCGTATGGTGAAATTTGTCCAAGACGTTTGATAGGAGAGCAAAATAATGAGTTGGGTGGACGGAAAAGGGTGGGGAGGAGTGCTGGGTGGGGAGGAGAGGGGTTAGTGGAAAGGATTCTCCCAACATTTAAGCAGCAAGACAGAACTGGGTGGGGTGGGTGGGTGGAGAGAAGACAGGGTGGGACGGTGGTAGAGGAGGGAGAGGGTGTAGGGTGGGATATCACGGGGCAATGGGCGTTGTAGGCTGGTCGGTATGGGCGTGGTGATGGCTAAAATAAAGATGTGCAGTTTTCTTGATCAAATATCATAATTCTATATACCCGATCCAGTGAATATTATGAAATCCTCTCTCTCTCTCTTTCTGTCTCTCCCCATTAACTTTCTCCGTGTCCCGGCACAATCCCTCTTTATAATTGCGATATCAAGCCCCTGGCGGCGTGCAGGCGTGATCGGAGTTTTTCGCTATACTCTCTGCAAAATCATATTACTGTTATTCCTTGACTTCCTCTTTAGAAACACCGATACTGAGAAACAGACGCTGACTCACGGCTGTTATAATATTAGTAGCCTATGCAATGACACTCACTTGACATATTTACAGCAGCAGTAGCCAGGGTAACGCACTGCAAACCTACCTTCTTTACCTCGTGTTTCCCAACTTACTATCTCGAATTAAAAGCACTACTTTTTTTTATTATGCTGAAATCGCCGAAAATTTCAACTAAACAAACAAATTCCAAAGATCTTAGTATGCAGACGTGGACATTTGGGGAAGTTTAACCGCTGACCTTATATATCACTTTCTTCAACGCAAACCTCCTGGAAATCAGTTAAATAAAAAAAATAAATAAATAAAGTTCTAGTGAAAACTGTATACTATACTGCATATATATATATATATATATATATATATATATATATATATATATATATATATATATATATATATGTATATAATAGCTTAGTAGGGAGCGAGGTACAAGGAGGGACAAACACACACATCTGACTTACACTACTTACATGTCTAGTTTCATTGTTATATTCTTTGTCTAGTCGATTTGCAGGAATTGGATAACAGGCGAAAAAAGAAATTCTGAATCTAACGACAAAGTATGAAGAGGGAAAAAGACCAATGTGCACACCATACCACCCTCCACACCTCACTGGCAGGCTGGATAATAATTAAGGGCACCTGGACTACCGTACCACAGAAAGAAAAATATCAAACTTTCGTCCTGTTTTAGAAAGTAGACTTATTAAATGACGATGGTTCATTGCTAGCTGGATATATATTTTAAAAAACGGACATAAGTACTTCAGCGACTCTACTCCAAGCCTCCTATTATACTTACAAGTTGTGAAGCACGGCAAGGGAAGAGCACGACTTACCTGAAAAAAAAATATATATTTAATTTCTACTTTCACTTACATTTAACCTTGCCAATTATTAACACATAAGTAGTAATAATAATGAAAACAGTAATACAAATATGAAATATATATATGTATGCATATCTTTACCTCTATCTATCTATCTATCTATCTATCTATCTAATATATATATATATATATATATATATATATATATAGTGTAATTCACTATTCTGAGGACCCAGAATGATGCTATTAATAAAGGGATGCAAACGAAACTCCACACATGCAAACTTCAGTCTGTCAGTCATATACTGTATCTGAAAAACTCCCTGACGCCAGAAATAAAAGAGGCATATGCTGGAAATTGCATGTTGTTCTTTCATTAGCGCGGCGCTGGGCAGGCATCAGTTAGTCAATTGCATGGGTCTGGTGATCAGGCCGCACTCCACAGCTGACTGTAATTTTAATTATATCGATTTAACGAAAGATTTCTTTTTCCTGGCTGTGGGGTCACCATAAGAGAAAAGATTAATAATCAAGCATTGCATAATAGATCACCTACAGAATGCTGCCGTCCCAGTGAACAAGTTATACCGAAAATTTGCTAGTTTGAACAACCAGATTCAACTGTCTTTAAACGCAGGTGGTGATCGTTTTCAAAGCTTGGTGTAAGTGTGTATAAAATGTGATGAAGCGAAGAAATTTAGTACCAAGTTTTACTTACATCGGCCCATTCAACACGATAACACTGAAATATACTAACGCCTCACAGTAGTGAATCACCTTGTCTACACACACACACATACACACACACACACACAAGGTAAGGTAAAGGTAATATTAACTGGAGGTCCCTTATGGTGGCGTGAGGGAGCCCTGGGTCAGGCTACGGTAGTCCTATCATTAACATGCAGGAGACCGACCTTCTTCCCGGACACCACTTTACACGCCAGAAAAACCTCCAGCCGACAATATATTAAAATGTTAATAGCTCTGAGTAAGTTTAACCTTGATATTTAACATATTCAGCCAAGGCTAATTTTTTCTCAGGTTATATGAACGACTAATGAGGCAGGTCGGGGCGCTGACCATCCACTCACTTGATGTATTGCTACCTTTCGGTGATTCTACAATCAGCAGCACACCAAAGAATCCATTCACTATTCTGAGTGATCAACATAACAAATGGATGCCTGGTGGGTTTGTGGGTTAAGCCATTCCAGCATGAAGTGGCTCATAAGGCATAACTTTGTAGGGAAGGTTTGGATTTATTAATCACAAAATGCCAATAACGGATTGGATGATAGCTGGTAGAGGGGCTTCATGTAATTCCCTACAGACTCGAACGGGCCAGCACTACCTACAAGCCAAATCTTATTAAAATCCATCCAGTCCTTTACAACTACTGATGGCAAAGGCGGCAGACAGGCAATGACAGGCAGCCCAAATGTAACGTCTGACCAACACTCACACAGGTGCATTCCATCGGTCTGCCAGATCTCAATAAAAGACGTACAGTTAACTAGGACAGATCTGGCTATCGACACGTGAAGGCCCATTCTAAATACTGGTCGAATATTTATCTGCACGCCAAATCTCATCTAGTCATTTAGATGCAAATTGATAATAAACACACGACACAAAAATATAATTCCAGTGTAGAATGAAACGCATATTAATCATCACCCTCTCCAAGCAAAGGCTGGTGAAAATTCGTCCGGCTGTTTGAGGGATGTGTCTGGAGACAGACGAACAAACAGACATGCTCATTTTATCTATCTGGGATATGTGTAACTCTTCGATAAAAGATTGGTGTAAGAAAAAAAAGAACGAACCCGGAAAAGAAAAAGGAATTGAATATACGGTAGTACTACTACTACTACTTACTACTACTTACTACTACTACTACTACTGCTGCTGCTGCTACTACTTCCACTGCTACTACTACTTCTTCTTCTCCTACTACAACGACTACTACTATTACTACTACTACTTATGATGATGATGGTGATGATGATGATAACAGCAATAATAATAATTAAAAGACGAGGAGGAGGAGGAGGAGGAGGAGGAGGAAGAGGAGGGTAACAACAACAAAAACAGCAATGTAAGCACACCACACACTGCTTCTATGTACCTAGCACCCTAAGGAGAGAGAGAGAGAGAGAGAGAGAGAGAGAGAGAGTGACCAGAAGCAACAAACAGATGCAGAGTAAATAAAATATACAAATGCACACTAATGGGGTGAGGGAGGGGGTGGGGAGAGAGAGAGAGAGAGAGAGAGAGAGAGAGAGAGATGGGAGTCCTGACTACCACAGAGGAAGAGGTTACGAGTTGAAAGAGGTTGTGTGTATTTACCTATTTGTAGTATACAGGAATTGACCGATGCTCGTGTTGTCCTGTCTCCATATCCACATTTATCTAGTTTACTTTTAAACATATGAATGTTTTTCTCCTGCACCACCTTCTCGTCTAAGTCGTTCCAAATACTTATGTATTTACCCAATATACCTAATTGAGATACACACGAAATATGCTATGCTTGTGGGTTCCCATCGCTGTTTCTCAGTAAGTCAAATTTAGCTTTAAACTCGTTTAAGTTTTTAGACTGGATGATCTCTTTGTCAAGGCTATTCCATAAATCTATACCTCTGTAAGGAAAGCTATATTTCTTGATATCCTTCAAGCATCTTGACTTTTTCAATTTCATTCCGTGTCCTCTTGTTGCTCTCTTATCCCATAAAAACAAATCTTCTCGGTCAATTTTATCTACTCCCACCATGGTCCTGAACACTGCAATCATGTCTCCTCTCTTTCTCCTTTCCTCTAAGGAAGGCAAATCCAGTTTTTCCAGCCTCTCTCTGTATGACAGATCTGCCAGACTGGGGACCATTTTGGTTGCTGTTCTTTGTATTCTCTCAATCTTGTTTATATCTTTCTTTTTGTGTGGGGACCACACTACCGCTGCATATTCTAACCTGGGGCGGCGGATCATGGCCACTATCAATTTTTTCATCATCTCCTCCTCCATATAATGAAATGCTACTCTTATGTTAGTCAGGAGTTTATAAGTCTCTCTAACTATCTTATTAATGTGCTTTTCAGGTGACAAACTAACTTGGACCAGCACTCCTAAGTATTTCTCTTCTCTCATTTTAGTGATTAATTCATTACCCAACAAATAATTCAGTGATGGCCTCCTGGTACTTTTAACCATTTCCAATATTTTACATTTCTTTACATTAAATTTCATTTCCCACTTCCGGCTCCAATCATGTATCCTATCCAGATCCTCCTTCAGCATTTTACAATCCTCCTCAAGATCTTTACATCATCAGCAAACAGACTTGCATAACTATTCACTCCATCTACCATATTTACGTAAATCAGGAACATTACTGGCGCCAACACCGAGCCTTGGGGGACTCCACTTGTTACATCCCTCCATCCAGACATCCTATCCTTTATTACTGTCCTCATTTGTCCGTCTCTCAAAAAGTCTTTCATCCATTCCAGGAGTTTCCCCTTCAGTCCTCCTATATATTCTAGTTTCCACATTAGTCTCTTATGAGGTACCTTGTCAAAGGCCTTCTCTAAGTACACACAATCCACCCAACCATCTCTCTCCTATACCACGTCAATCGCTCTTGAGTAAAAGCTCAACAAGTTAGAAACACATGACCTTCCACTTCTGAATCCAAACTGACTTTCGGCCAAAATATTCATCTCTTCCAGATATTTTATCCATCTGTCTTTCAGGATTCTCTCGCACAATTTTGCGACCATGCTGGTTAGAGACACTGGTCTATAATTCAGGGGTTCTTCCCTGTTTCCTCCCTTATAAATTGGTACCACATTTGCCCTCTTCCATTCTTGTGGCACTTTCCCCTCTTCCAGAGAACACATGATTAAACTGTGAATTTTATCTGCCAGTTGTTCTCTGCATTCCTTCAGTACCCAATTAGAAATTCCATCATGTCCTGGGGCTTTCCTTACATCTTGAGTTTCCAATAATTTATACACTTCCTGTACCTCCACTTTTATATCTTTTATCACCGGTACATTTCTAATCACTCCCTCCCCTTCCACAAACTCTTTTTCATTAGTGAAAACTGATTGGAAACATTTGTTCAGTATTTCAGCTTGCATTGTTGCAACTTTATAGACCTCTCCTTCTACTTTCAATTTAGTGATTCCTTCCCTTTGTTTCAATTTGCCATTAACAAATCTATGGAACAGTTTGGGTTCATCCTTGCATATGTCTATTATGTGTGTGTGTGTGTGTGTGTGTGTGTGTGTGTGTGTGTGTGTGTGTGTGTGTGTGTGTGTGTGTGTGTGTGTGTGTGTGTGTGTGTGTGTGTTTTGCATATGATGGTAGATAATAGAGGGGGAGGTCAGGACGGTGGCGTAAGGGGGGGGGAGGGAAGACAGACAGGGCAGGATGGAGAGAGAGAGAGAGAGAGAGAGAGAGAGCATGTGGGATAGACGGAGACGGTCGGGGTGAGGAGGAACGAAAGAAGGGGAAGAAGGGGCAGGGTGAAGGCAGGGAAGGGATAAAAGGAAGGGAAATACTGGAAAGGCCTCATGAAAGAAAAAATGGCAGCGGAAAAGGGATGGAATGACGTCACAAAAAGGAAGGAAGGAAGGAAGGAAGGACGGAGGGCGGGAGGGAGGGAGGAGGGAAGGACGGAAAGAAGGCTATACAAACTGGAAATGAATCGCTGAAGGAAATTTGGAAAGGGAAAGATGAAATAAATCATTGGAGTTACAAATGGTTCGGATGACGAGGAACATAAGGATGGAGGGAGGGAGGGAAGGAAGGAATCAAGCAAGCAAGGAAGAAAAGAAGGATGGAAGGGAAGGGAAGGGAAGGGAAGGGAAGGGAAGGGAAAGGAAGGGAAGGGAAAGGAAGGGAAAAGAAAGGAAAGGAAGGGAAGGGAAGGGAAGGGAAGGGAGGAGGAGGACGATACAAAAAGCTAAGGATGTTACTAGAAGGGAAAGAAAATACAAAAGAGTAAAGAGAGAAAGAAGGAAATAACGTTCACGAAGAAAAGGCAAAATATAAGATGAAGCCAGAGAAGAAAAGGAGGAAAGTGGAGAGAGAGAGAGAGAGAGAGAGAGAGAGAGAGAGAGAGAGAGAGAGAGAGAGAGAGAGAGTCGTGGTGGGTGGCTTGGGAGGGAGAGAAGGAGGGAGGCAGGGAGAACAGTAGGTGGGCGTCAGAGGGAGGTAGAAAGGGAGGGAGAAGAGGGAGGAAAAAAAGGGAGGGAGAAGAGGGAGGAAAAAAAGGAGTGTAGGTAGGCAGGAGAAGGAGGGTAGAGAGGAGGAAAGGATAATGAGGGAGGGAGGGAGGGAAGTGATGAGTGGCGATGTGGGAGGGAGGGAGGGAGGGTGAGAGGGAGGGAGGGAGGGAAAGAGAGGGAGACTTCGTTGGTGGTAGAGAAGAGCTAGGTGGGTCGTTGGGATTGAGAGAGAGAGAGAGAGAGAGAGAGAGAGAGAGACCACCTGCACGCCCCAATAACAACAAGCACACACAAAGACTATATATCCCCTCACACACACACACACACACACACACACACACACACACACACACACACACACACACACACACACCTGTCAACACAATTACCCTCACCTGGACTTAGCTCACACAAAGAAAATCCAGAATATAAACAATCATCATCACTACCATCACCTACATCATCACCATCACCAAAACATCATTCTCGCCATTACTACACCATCATCTCCATTTTCAGCAAGAACATCACTACCACCATCAGACCCACCACACTCATCACCACAGTCATCATCACTACCACCACTACTGTTATCCTCACTACCGTCATCATTATTATGTTCATCACGAGTACTAATGTCATCACTATCCCATCACCAATAACGAAAGCACACACACACACACACACACACACACACACACACACACACACACACACACACACACACACACACACATCTCTTCACTCCACACTATGGATCGTATTAATAAACTCTCTTCAGCTTGACTTGTGTATAAAATTGTTCGTTCAGACTTACGTTCAGACTTATATAACTGACAAACACTTCAAAGGGAATCTAAGAGTGAATGTCAGAGTGAAACTACACCCAAACAAAATGACATCCAATAAAAATCAACTTCTGGAATACTGGTCTTGTAATCCCAACGCCGTGAAATGTCTAAACGCAAGAATTATATCCGAATGTGAAATGCTGTTAAATGGTAAGATGAAGCAGTTTTGGCCTGACTTGGTTTGTGGAGGGTGGAAGTCGAGCCAAAACGGTTGCATATTCTCAAAAAAACAAATCTCTATATGAGGATGAATATTTGTTGATCGCAGGCGTTGTTGAAGGTATTTTGCGTATAGGTCCCAATCTCCCTTAACACTGAGCAGTCATTCATTCAGTCTTCCGGTAAATTCGTCAGCATCACCATCCACCTCCTCTTCATCCAGCCTCCAGTACACGCTCTGGCACAGTCCTTTAATCCTACACCTGGCTCGAGGGAGAGTGGCTAGGGTTGTATACCGAAAGGAGATATGTTGTTCAGTGCAAAGGCTGTAATGTGAGGCTTACCTACACCGCACGTGGATATGATCAAGAAGACACTGTTACTAGTTCCATGACACTGTTACTTGTTCCATGATACTGTTACTCGTTCCATGACACTGTTACTCGTTCCATGACACTGTTACTCGTTCCATGACACTGTTACTCGTTCCATGACACTATTACTAGTTCCATGACACTGTTACTCGTTCCATGACACTGTTACTCGTTCCTTGACACTGTTACTCGTTCCATGACACTGTTACTCATTCCATGATACTGTTACTCGTTCCATGACACTGTTACTCGTTTCATGATACTGTTACTCGTTTCATGATACTGTTACTCGTTCCATGACACTGTTACTCGTTCCATGACACTGTTACTCGTTCCATGACACTGTTACTCGTTCCATGACACTGTTACTCGTTCCTTGACACTGTTACTCGTTCCATGACACTGTTACTCGTTCCGTGACACTGTTACTCGTTCCATGACACTGTTACTCGTTCCGTGACACTGTTAATCATGCCGTCTACAAAAGCGACCAACTACCATCCACCAACAACACGTCTTCTTTCAATGTGCTATTTCCCTCCAGTCAGGGGCAGGGGTAGTGGTGATCAGACACTAAGGCTCAGGACTATATCTATCCCACACCCTTCTACTAACCACCAACCACCTCCAGGCCCAACAGCTGCCGCCACATACCATCACATACCACCACCTCACCACAAATGTCGAACCGTCTATACTAAAGTTATTTCACCACTTCGCTCAGATGACGTACGGTTTCTACATTATATTTTATTTCAGCTACTTTCAGGGGTTTCCATGAAGCTTACGGGAGATTTCTGGAACAAGAGGAGTTAGATACAGGCTTCAGTAACCCCTTCAGAACAAGACCTATCAAGCTGAAAAAAAAACACTATGCAGCAAGAATAAACCGTGACGTCATTAGAGGTTTAATTAGGACTGGAGTGATGATATTTACCACTGTTTATCACACCTATCGTTTATCTATCTATCTATCTATTTATCTATCAACCTACTTATCTATCTACCTATCTATTTTATAAGACCAATTTTTACGAATCAACACTCAAACTTTTCTCTGTCATACCCAGGATCGAACCCACCATTTTCCATCCTGCATCACCCACCCCTCCATCCACCATCCACCCCTTCCTTGCCCACCACCATCCACCATCCACCCCTTCCTTACCCACCACCATCCACCATCCACCCCTTCCTTACACACCACCATCCACCATCCACCCCTTCCTTACACACCATCATCCACCATCCACCCCTTCCTTACACACCATCATCCACCATCCACCCCTTCCTTACACACCACCATCCACCATCCACCCCTTCCTTACACACCATCATCCACCATCCACCCCTTCCATACACACCACCATCCACCATCCACCCCTTCCTTACACACCACCATCCACCATCCACCCCTTCCTTACACACCACCATCCACCATCCACCCCTTCCTTACACACCATCATCCACCATCCACCCCTTCCTTACACACCACCATCCACCATCCACCCCTTCCTTACACACCACCATCCACCATCCACCCCTTCCTTACACACCACCATCCACCATCCACCCCTTCCTTACACACCATCATCCACCATCCACCCCTTCCTTACACACCATCATCCACCATCCACCCCTTCCTTACACACCACCATCCACCATCCACCCCTTCCTTACACACCACCATCCACCATCCACCCCTTCCTTACACACCATCATCCACCATCCACCCCTTCCTTACACACCACCATCCACCATCCACCCCTTCCTTACACACCACCATCCACCATCCACCCCTTCCTTACACACCACCATCCACCCCTTCCTTACACACCACCATCCACCATCCACCCCTTCCTTACACACCACCATCCACCATCCACCCCTTCCTTACCCACCACCATCCACCATCCACCCCTTCCTTACACACCACCATCCACCATCCACCCCTTCCTTACACACCATCATCCACCATCCACCCCTTCCTTACACACCATCATCCACCATCCACCCCTTCCTTACACACCACCATCCACCATCCACCCCTTCCTTACCCACCACCATCCACCATCCACCCCTTCCTTACACACCACCATCCACCATCCACCCCTTCCTTACACACCATCATCCACCATCCACCCCTTCCTTACCCACCACCATCCACCATCCACCCCTTCCTTACACACCACCATCCACCATCCACCCCTTCCTACACACCACCATCCACCATCCACCCCTTCCTTACACACCATCATCCACCATCCACCCCTTCCTTACCCACCACCATCCACCCCTTCCTTACCCACCACCATCCACCATCCACCCCTTCCTTACACACCATCATCCACCATCCACCCCTTCCTTACCCACCATCATCCACCATCCACCCCTTCCTTACACACCACCATCCACCATCCACCCCTTCCTTACCCACCACCATCCACCATCCAACCCGTCAGTACACACCCTCATCCACCATCCACCCCTTCCTTACACACCATCATCCACCATCCACCCCTTCCTTACACACCACCATCCACCCCTTCCTTACCCACCACCATCCACCATCCACCCCTTCCTACACACCACCATCCACCATCCACCCCTTCCTTACACACCACCATCCACCATCCACCCCTTCCTTCCCACCATCATCCACCATCCACCCCTTCCTACACACCATCATCCACCATCCACCCCTTCCTTACCCACCACCATCCACCATCCACCCCTTCCTTACACACCATCATCCACCATCCACCCCTTCCTTACACACCACCATCCACCATCCACCCCTTCCTTACCCACCACCATCCACCATCCACCCCTTCCTTACCCACCACCATCCACCATCCACCCCTTCCTTACACACCACCATCCACCATCCACCCCTTCCTTACCCACCACCATCCACCATCCACCCCTTCCTTACCCACCACCATCCACCATCCACCCCTTCCTTACACACCATCATCCACCATCCACCCCTTCCTACACACCACCATCCACCATCCACCCCTTCCTTACCCACCACCATCCACCATCCACCCCTTCCTTACCCACCACCATCCACCATCCACCCCTTCCTTACCCACCACCATCCACCCCTTCCTTACCCACCACCATCCACCATCCACCCCTTCCTTACCCACCACCATCCACCATCCACCCCTTCCTTACACACCATCATCCACCATCCACCCCTTCCTTACACACCATCATCCACCATCCACCCCTTCCTTACCCACCACCATCCACCATCCACCCCTTCCTTACCCACCACCATCCACCATCCACCCCTTCCTTACACACCATCATCCACCATCCACCCCTTCCTTACACACCATCATCCACCATCCACCCCTTCCTTACCCACCACCATCCACCATCCACCCCTTCCTTACCCACCACCATCCACCCCTTCCTTACCCACCACCATCCACCCCTTCCTTACACACCATCATCCACCATCCACCCCTTCCTTACACACCATCATCCACCATCCACCCCTTCCTTACACACCATCAACCACCATCCACCCCTTCCTTACCCACCACCATCCACCATCCACCCCTTCCTTACCCACCACCATCCACCATCCACCCCTTCCTTACCCACCACCATCCACCATCCACCCCTTCCTTACACACCATCATCCACCATCCACCCCTTCCTTACCCACCATCATCCACCATCCACCCCTTCCTTACCCACCACCATCCACCATCCACCCCTTCCTTACCCACCACCATCCACCATCCACCCCTTCCTTACCCACCACCATCCACCATCCACCCCTTCCTTACCCACCATCATCCACCATCCACCCCTTCCTTACACACCATCATCCACCATCCACCCCTTCCTTACACACCATCATCCACCATCCACCCCTTCCTTACACACCATCATCCACCATCCACCCCTTCCTTACACACCATCATCCACCAACCACCCCTTCCTTACACACCATCATCCACCATCCACCTTCCTTACACACCAGCATCCACCCGCCACCCCTTGCTTACACACCATCATCCACCATCCACCCCTTCCTTACACACCATCATCCACCATCCACCCCTTCCTTACACACCATCATCCACCATCCACCCCTTCCTTACACACCATCATCCACCATCCACCCCTTCCTTACACACCATCATCCACCATCCACCCCTTCCTTACACACCATCATCCACCATCCACCCCTTCCTTACCCACCACCATCCACCATCCACCCCTTCCTTACACACCACCATCCACCATCCACCCCTTCCTTACACACCACCATCCACCATCCACCCCTTCCTTACCCACCACCATCCACCATCCACCCCTTCCTTACCCACCACCATCCACCATCCACCCCTTCCTTACCCACCACCATCCACCATCCACCCCTTCCTTACCCACCACCATCCACCATCCACCCCTTCCTTACCCACCATCATCCACCATCCACCCCTTCCTTACCCACCATCATCCACCATCCACCCCTTCCTTACACACCATCATCCACCATCCACCCCTTCCTTACCCACCATCATCCACCATCCACCCCTTCCTTACACACCATCATCCACCATCCACCCCTTCCTTACACACCATCATCCACCATCCACCCCTTCCTTACACACCATCATCCACCATCCACCCCTTCCTTACACACCATCATCCACCATCCACCCCTTCCTTACACACCATCATCCACCATCCACCCCTTCCTTACACACCATCATCCACCATCCACCCCTTCCTTACACACCATCATCCACCATCCACCCCTTCCTTACCCACCACCATCCACCATCCACCCCTTCCTTACCCACCACCATCCACCATCCACCTTCCTTACCCACCACCATCCACCATCCACCCCTTCCTTACCCACCATCATCCACCATCCACCCCTTCCTTACCCACCATCATCCACCATCCACCCCTTCCTTACCCACCACCATCCACCATCCACCCCTTCCTTACCCACCACCATCCACCATCCACCCCTTCCTTACCCACCATCATCCACCATCCACCCCTTCCTTACCCACCATCATCCACCATCCACCCCTTCCTTACACACCATCATCCACCATCCACCCCTTCCTTACACACCATCATCCACCATCCACCCCTTCCTTACACACCATCATCCACCATCCACCCCTTCCTTACACACCATCATCCACCATCCACCCCTTCCTTACACACCATCATCCACCATCCACCCCTTCCTTACACACCATCATCCACCATCCACCCCTTCCTTACACACCATCATCCACCATCCACCCCTTCCTTACACACCATCATCCACCATCCACCCCTTCCTTACACACCATCATCCACCATCCACCTTCCTTACACACCATCATCCACCATCCACCATCCACCATCCTTCCTTACACACCATCATCCACCATCCACCCCTTCCTTACCCACCACCATCCACCATCCACCCCTTCCTTACACACCATCATCCACCATCCACCCCTTCCTTACCCACCACCATCCACCATCCACCCCTTCCTTACACACCATCATCCACCATCCACCCCTTCCTTACACACCATCATCCACCATCCACCCCTTCCTTACACACCATCATCCACCATCCACCCCTTCCTTACCCACCACCATCCACCATCCACCCCTTCCTTACACACCATCATCCACCATCCACCCCTTCCTTACCCACCACCATCCACCATCCACCCCTTCCTTACACACCATCATCCACCATCCACCCCTTCCTTACACACCACCATCCACCATCCACCCCTTCCTTACCCACCACCATCCACCATCCACCCCTTCCTTACCCACCATCATCCACCATCCACCCCTTCCTTACCCACCACCATCCACCATCCACCCCTTCCTTACCCACCATCATCCACCATCCACCCCTTCCTTACCCACCACCATCCACCATCCACCCCTTCCTTACACACCACCATCCACCATCCACCCCTTCCTTACACACCACCATCCACCATCCACCCCTTCCTTACCCACCACCATCCACCATCCACCCCTTCCTTACACACCATCATCCACCATCCACCCCTTCCTTACCCACCACCATCCACCATCCACCCCTTCCTTACACACCATCATCCACCATCCACCCCTTCCTTCCCACCATCATCCACCATCCACCCCTTCCTTCCCACCATCATCCACCATCCACCCCTTCCTTGCCCACCACCATCCACCATCCACCCCTTCCTACACACCATCATCCACCATCCACCCCTTCCTTACACACCATCATCCACCATCCACCCCTTCCTTGCCCACCACCATCCACCATCCACCCCTTCCTTCCCACCATCATCCACCATCCACCCCTTCCTTCCCACCATCATCCACCATCCACCCCTTCCTTACACACCATCATCCACCATCCACCCCTTCCTTACACACCATCATCCACCATCCACCCCTTCCTTACCCACCATCATCCACCATCCACCCCTTCCTTACACACCACCATCCACCATCCACCCCTTCCTTACACACCATCATCCACCATCCACCCCTTCCTTACCCACCATCATCCACCATCCACCCCTTCCCTTCCTTACCCACCATCATCCACCATCCACCCCTTCCTTACACACCACCATCCACCATCCACCCCTTCCTTACCCACCATCATCCACCATCCACCCCTTCCTTGCCCACCATCATCCACCGTTGCAGTGTCCATCTCCCTCTCTTCCATCTTCCACTTCTACCCCGTCAATCCACTTCTCTATTCCACCCACCACCCCCTCATTTTTCCTGCAGCCTGGCCCATCCACTCCCTCCACCCCCCCATCCCATTCTCTCCACCCTCTCCATCCATTCCCTCCACCCTCTCCATCCATTCCCTCCACCTCCCCCATTCACCCGTCCACTCTCTTCTTCCATCCCCACTATCCATCCTCTTCATTCTCCTCTTCCATCCCCTCCATTCCCCCATCATCCACACTCCTCTTCCATCCCCTCCACCTCCCCCATCCATCATCTGCTTCCATCCCCTCCTCTTTCATTCCCTCCACCTTCTACCCTCTACCTCCCCAACCCCCTCCATCTCCCGCATCCACCCTCCACCACTTCCCCCTCATCTTCCACCTTCTCCATCTCTCTCCCCATCCACTCCTCCACCTTCCTTCCCCCCTTCCAGCTCCTGCCTCTCTGCTCCCCTCCACTGACTCCACCATAAAGTAAGGAACTACAGAGGTAAATCAAACGTTATCCTCTCATTACCCACCGACACACACACACACACACACACACACACACACACACGCTTAACTTGACGCCATAAGAGGAACACACAATACAAAGAATATTAATGAATACTAATAAATACAACTAATTCGTATGGTCCTGTAATTACTGCGACTGTCTTCATAAAAAGCACAAAACAGAGGCGTCAAGGAATAAGTGTGGCTCATATCAAACAGTACCAGGAACATGACAAGGATGGTTACAGGAATTCCGCAAAAATATTAGGAAAACGACACTAGCACAATATTCCAATCATCATCACCATCATCATTATCATCATCACCACCATCACTATCACCACCACCACCACCACCACCACCACCACCACCACCACCACCATCATCATCATCATCATCATCATCCCGGTTCCAATCTGGCTCTTTCTATATGTGTGAGGAGGTACGAGGCTGTTTGCAAGAATGATGAGGGTAGGACAGACACAGCCGTATACACAGTGACAAAGCAATATACACACACAACATACCGTATACTGAATAGTCTTTTAAACCCATGACCGTCTATAGTAATCCTTATGAGTGGACCAATTAACACCAGGTCAAATAAGACAAATGTATATCAAAAGAAGCAGCGAAAAAGAAAAAAAATATCCGCCGTGAATACAAATGGAAAATAATACAGAAGACACAACAATAATAATAATAATAATAATAATAATAATAATAACAACAACAACAACAACAATAATAACAATAATAATAATAATAATAATAATAATAATAATAATAATAATAATGTTAGACGAAGGTAAAGGAATAGTTTGCTTTTATGAAAATGAACACCAGGTGGCATTTTTAAACGGCCTATATACTGTGTGTGTGTGTGTGTGTGTGTGTGTGTGTGTGTGTGTGTGTGTGTGTGTGTGTGTGTGTGAGAGAGAGAGAGAGAGAGAGAGAGAGAGAGAGAGAGAGAGAATGAAGAAAGACGAAAGAAAGATAAAGAAAGGGAAAGGGATGTGTGGGAAGCTACAAGAAGGGGAGAGAAGGGGGTGAGATGAGGAGGAGATCTGAAAGGTAGGAAGGAAGGACGAGGAGAAAGGGACGAAGGGAGGAAGGAGATAGGGAGGCAGGGAGAGAAGCAAGCAGACGGAGAGTAAGGAGGGAAGGTGAAGGAAGAGGAGGAGAGAAGAGCAAAGGAAGGAAGAGAAAAGGAGAAGGAGAGATGAGGAGAAGAATGAAGAAGGAAATGGGAGAAGAAACGAGAGGCAAGGAGATAAATGGGAGAAAAAGGGGGAGAGGAGAGAAAAGGGAGGAAAAGGGACAGAACAGGGGGGGGGGAAGAGAGAGTGAACAGGGAGGGAGGGAACGGGGAGAGACGAAGGGAAAGGGGAGAAAAGAGGGAGGGAAAGGGGAGAAGGGAGGAACGTGACTAGTCGGTGAAAACAAATACTCGTTAACACTGACTTTGGTCCTCTCTCTCTCCCTCTCTTCTTCTTCTTCCTTCATCTCCCCTCTTCTTCCTTCCTCCTCCTCCCCTCCATCCTCTTCTCTTCTGCCCACCTCTCTTCCATGACCTCTTCAATCCAAAGCCGTATTCTTTCTTTCATTCCTGCTACCTCCAGACGATTTTATTCAGCTTAGGAGAGACTTTTCGTACGGGAGGGGTTTGCCGTAGCTTCCCTGACCCCTTCACTACAGATGGCCTCGCCCAAGATGAATAAAATCGTCTGGGGAAGCAAGATTAAAAAGGAAAATGTTACCTGATTTATGTATACCTCTTCTCAACACCCTCTTCCCTCCTTTTCCCTCTCTCTTTCTCTCCCTCTTCCCTTCTCTTCTCCTCTCTCTCTTTCCTCCTTCCTTCCTTTTCTCCCCTCACGTCCCTTTCCTTTCCCCTCCTTCGTCTCTTTTCTCGTTCCTTCTTTTCCTCCCCTCTCCCTTTTCTTTCTTTCTATCTCCTTCCTTCCCTTCTCTCCTCTCTTTCCTCCTCCTTTCCTTTTATTCTCTGGTTCCCTTTCTTCCCTTCATCTCGTTTGTCTCTTCTACCTCTCGTCTCCAACTTCTTTTCCTCCTTTCATTTCTCCATCTTTCTTCTCTCTCTCTTCCTCCATCATTCTTCTCCTTTCTTCCTTTCTCCACCTTTCTCTTCCTTTCTTTCTTCTCTTTTTCCTTTCTTGCCCTCCCTTCTCCCTCATTTACTCCTTCCTTTCATCTTCTAAATCTCATCCTTTTCCTCTACACCTTCCTTCATCCTCTGTCCCATCCCTCTTCCTCCCCATCCCCACCCTCCCTCCCCTCCCCAAACCTGTCATCTCATTGCCTAATCCCTCCCTCCGCCTCCCCGTCCTTCTGCTTCTTAAGGTATTATTGCTACTCCCCCCCCCCTGCTCCTGCTACTGCTTAGGCTCCTTAGAGTGGTGCAGATGTGGTGAAGATTGTGGTGAAGATGCTGTATGATTGTGGTGAATATAGGGTGATGACTGTGGAGGAGAAGGATATATGACTGTGGGGAACGGGGTGTAATACTGTGGTGCAGAGGTGAAGACTGAATGACTGTGGTGAAGTATGTAAGACTGTGGTGGAGAATGTATGACTGTGGTGGACTCTGTATGACTGTGGTGAAGACTGTAAGATTGTGGTGGAGAAAGTACGATTGTGGTGGAGAATGTATGACTGTGGTGAAGAATGAAAGATTGTGATGGAGACTGTAAGATTGTGATGGAGACTGTAAGATTGTGGTGGAGAATGTATGATTGTGGTGGAGAATGTATGATTGTGGTGGAGAATGTATGATTGTGGTGGAGAATGTATGATTGTGGTAAAGACTGAGGGATAGTGACGATGGTGGAGCCTGTATGATGGTGGTAAAAAACACTGACTGTGGTGGAGATAGTGAAGACAAAATCTGTGGTGATAGGAGGAAAACTGTGGTGGAGACGATGGTGATGACGTCAGACTGGTGGTGATGGTGCTGGAGTGTAAGGGTATGGTGAAGACTGCAGAGGTGGAGATGATGGTAATGACGTACAACTGGTGGAGATGGTGCTGGAGTGTAGGGGTATGGTGAAGACTGTAGTGGTGGAGATGATGGTAATGACGTAAAACTGGTGGAGATGGTGCTGGAGTGTAAGGGTATGGTAAGGACTATAGTGGTGAAGGCTGTATGACTGTGATGAAGATAGTGGTGGTTACAGATGAACGGTGGTGTTAGTGGTGGGGCTACAGAAGACCACCCATGAGAACAAATAACAGCAAAGAACAACCAAGAGAACAAATAACAGCAAAGAACAAGGGCTAAACTTTGTAACAGACCAGGATATGACGAGGCTAACTATTGCCACACTTGAATAACATTACACCTCAACATCATAAGAGAGAGAGAGAGAGAGAGAGAGAGAGAGAGAGAGAGAGAGAGAGAGAGAGAATGATCACTACACAATACAGCGGGAAAATACATAGTAGAGAACGTAATAATAGATACAGGAGCATAATACACAGAACAGCTCGGAATAACAGATACAGTAAGCTATTGCAAATACACAAAGAACGAAGTAATAGATAATGTAAGCTATCGTAAATACACAGAAAAGAACGAAATAATAGATAAAGTAAGCTATCGTAAATAAGAACGAATTAACAAATACAATAAGCTGTCGTAAATACACAGGTGAACGGATTAACAGATACAGTAAGCTACCGTAAATACAAGGAAGAGAGCGGATTAACAGATACAGTCAGCTACTGTAATCGGTAAAAAAAATTTGCCTAAAGATGCCATTCAATCCTGTACTCAGACCAAGATATACTTACTGCATTTCGTATTAATATGTGGCACAATAATGAATGCAAGGGTCTGCTTTGTTTTTACTAGACACAACTGGCCCACTCTCCCCACCTGAATACTAAGACAGGGTTGCAGGCAGCACGAGGGGCCTTAGGTATGAGGCACGCGTGAGTCTCTTGGGTTACTAGTCACATCCACCCTCCAATCTGACGACACTTGGCCCTCAACCCAGACGAAAATGCTTAGGTATCCTTGTCGGGTTGGAACAATTAAGCTGCAACCACTTCACTGCCATGATGATGAAGATGATGACGTTGATGCAGTTTTACGCCACGCACTTTCACATCTGAGATATTAAGGTGTTGCCCCTATTTAAAGCATTTTGTATTGAAGCATTTGCCACCGAATATCCATAATGTAACAAATGGCCCTTAGGTAGCTGGGTAGGATCGAATGCCTGGACATTTGGTTTATACCGTCCCCTTTAACTCACTCGACCACGAATTTATGCAATTCTTCCTATCTGCTGACACTTTTATTAATTTTTCTTGAGACGTTTCGCACCCAAGGAGTCACATACAGCCTAGTCTTCTCCTTCCTTCCTTTCTCCACCGTTCTTCTCTCTTCCTTTTTACAGCATTCCCCTTTCCTACATTCTCCACCTTCCTTATCTCTTCCTTTCTCCACCATTCTCCCCCTTTCTTCCTTTCTCCATCTTTCTTCTCCCAACCCTGAATTTAACCGCCCACACCCAGTCTCTACTAAGCTGAATAAATGCGTATGAAAGGCAGTCTAAATGGAGAACACATAATCCAAGTGAAGTAAATGATATCATAAAGTACCTGCCATTAAACTGTGGGTGTGCCAAGTAAACACAGCAAGTACGGGATGTGAGTGAGACGATTCCGTTAACAATCAAGTCTTTATCGCCACTACATCCCGACAACTTTGGAGTGACGAGTTTTTTGTACCAGGGCGAAACTTTATTGGTTCCTACAGCTGGACGACTTGTATTTTTTTTTTTTTTTACATGTTCCTACTACTTACAGATGATAATATTTTGCACCAGAGAGACCCCATGCAGCGACCAAATTAATGAAGGATGTCGCTCCAAGTTTTGAAGTCTTCCTAAGCATCGTCTGTAGGTACCAAAATTCAAATTACACATGTCACCGTAGTATGGGGGTCACTGGGTATTTACAGCTTAGTGTTTGTTCAGGTAGCTCCGTGGCTGGTGAGCGATGGTGGTGGTGGCAATATTGGATGAGTAATGATGCTGGTGATAGTGGCAGCAGTAATGGTAGTAGTGGTGATATTTCTGATTATGCTTTTTACACCCGATCGCGGAGCCAAAACTGACGAGGTGTGTACATGAGGTTATAAGAATACAGGATGATCAGATATATGGAAACTGCTAACGTGAAAGCCTGTTGTAGTGATGGTAAAAAGATGACAACCCTCTCATGCTCGCGTCAATTCCACCTTAAGTTTGCCTGACATGACACAATTTTTTTCACTGTTAGTTTGAGAAGCCAGAGGTTAGTAACAGCCTTCGTTAACCCTCTCACGGCAGCGTCAACTCTAGCATCATATCTCGGTTAATATCTGGCGACTTTATGCAGGTGGGTGAGTCTCTGCGATCCGCGTGTTAAGTGTAAACCAACGATATCTGGTTGTTGGTGTGACCAGAGTGGGATAGTGGTTGTCCCTGGTAGGCTGGGTGATGTAATGGTGGTCATGTTGGCAGCTGCTGAAATCGTTGGTAACTGGAGTGCATGGAAATGTTGGTAGTTACTGGAGTGGATGGTAATGTTGGTAGTTACTGGAGTGGGTGGTAATGTTGGTAGTTACTGGAGTGGGTGGTAATGTTGGTAGTTACTGGAGTGGATGGTAATGTTGGTAGTTACTGGAGTGGATGGTAATGTTGGTAGTTACTGGATAGGATGGTAATGTTGGTGGTTACCGGAGTGGGTGGTAATGTTGGTGGTTACTGAAGTGGGTGGTAATGTTGGTAGTTACTGGAGTGGGTGGTAATGTTGGTTGTTAGTGGAGTGGGTGGTAATGTTGGTAGTTACAGGAGTGGGTGGTAATGTTGGTTGTTAGTGGAGTGGGTGGTAATGTTGGTTGTTAGTGGAGTGGGTGGTAATGTTGGTTGTTAGTGGAGTGGGTGGTAATGTTGGTAGTTTTGTTGTAGATGTTGGAAATGTTGGTAGTTTTGCCGGGAGCTGTTGGTAATGTTGGCAGTATTGGTGGCAGAGGTGACAGTTGTCGTGATTACGGTTTAAGTGGTGAAAGTAGCAACAGTGGAGGGGTGTCAGTCCCTAGGGGGGCTGGGGAAAGTGGCCAATCTGGAGGGGGCAGAGGGAGGGTTTTAGAATAGGGGTGAGGTAGGTAAGAGGGGTTTAAGAACTGGGGTGAAGTAGGTAAGAGGGTGAACTGGGGTGAGGTAGGTACGAGGGGTTTAAGAACTGGGGTGAGGTAAGTAAGAGGGGTTTAAGAACTGGGGTGAAGTAGGTAAGAGGGTGAAGTGGGGTGAAGTAGGTAAGAGGGGTCTAAGAACTGGGGTGAAGTAGGTAAGAGGGTGAACTGGGGTGAAGCAGGTAAGAGGGGCTTAAAAATAGGGGTGAATTTAGGTATGAGAGGTCAAAGGAAATAGGGTGAGAGGAGAAGAAGGTGAGATGGAGAGAACACAGGTGAAGGGAAAGTATATGAGGTTGGAAGGGGGGAGGAGCGGAGAAATGATAAATATAAGGGCTGAAGAAAGCCTGAAGTCTGAAGGAAGAAAAGAAATCAGGTAAGGGGGGAAGGAAAAATGTAAATCGAGGAATGAAGAATGACATCATCTCGAAGGATTAAAAAAAAAAAAAAAAAAAGGATGAGAGGGAAGTGGACTTAGGAAAAATAGGAGGGTTGAAATGGGACAGGTGTATGAAGGATGAGTACATGTGAGGTAAAGGGCTATGACTAGAAATAAGGGTTCTGTAGAATGACTAGTGTTCGAGGGAGAGAAGCACATGGGGTGGGGGGGAGAAGAAGGAATGTGAAATACGTGGGTTGAAAAGTGACAAATGTTCGAGACAAATAAACAGATGAAGTGAAGGCGAGGAAAGGAGGTTTGGACACACAAGAGCTGCAGAATGATAAGTGCTCGGGAGTTGAAAACAAAGGAGGATGAGGGAGAAATAGAGGTTGGAAATAGCAGAACGGATGAAGAGAAAAACAGTCTGAAAATAAAAGGTCTGCAGAAAGCCAAAGGTCTGAGGCATGAAAACAGATGGGGGTAAGAGGAAAGGAGAGGGGATGGAAATAATAGGGCTCAAAAAAAGGAAATACAAGTGTTGGAGGAATGAAAACAAATGAGATGAGTGAGGAGGCAAGGGGTCTAGAAAATACGGGGTTTGCAGGATCTCAAGTGTTTGTAGGATGAGGACAAATGGCAGGAGGGGAAAGGAGAGGAGGGGCTGGAAATAATGGGGCTGAGGGATGACAAGTGGCGTGAAAATGAATGGAATGAGGATGGGGAGTGAGGGTGTTGTGGGTGAAGATGGTGGGGTGGCGCGGGGTGTGATGATGATGGGTGGACGAGGAAGGAGGCGGCGTAGACATGAAGAACTGAGAAAGGATGGGAAGGACTGACTGGGGACGAACAGGGGAGGGCGGGAAGGGGATGAGGTGTGAGGAGTTGATAAGGAAGGGGAATAATGGAAAGGCGAATGGAAGGGAAGGAAAAGGAGACATGGGTGAGGATGGGATGAAGAACAAGGTGGGAGGAAAAGAGGAAGAAAGGGGGACGAAAAAGTGACGCAGGAGGGAAGGAGTGGTGGAGTTCTGAGGACAACCAGGGATACGGAAAAGGACGCGAGGAAAAAAAAAAATAAGGAGGGAGGAAATTAGATATGACAAAGGGAGGAAACGGAGTCAGAAGGGAAGAAGAGGGGATGTGGGAGGTAGGCAAGACGAGGGAGGGGATGAAATGTGAAGAGGGGACATAGGCAAGGGGACAAATGAATAGTAGGAGAGAATCAAAGTAAGATGGGGAAGGGACGGAACAAACAAGGACAATAAAGAGAAAAGAGGAAAAGGAGGAGAAGAACAAAGTATGAGGATGGGGAACGGGATAGGACAAGCCATTGAGAAGGGACAGATGGAATGAGAGGAGCAATGATGAGAGGGAGCGGTGTAAGGCAGCTGAGGTGAGGAGGGAGGGATGATGACTGGCAGGAGGAGGAATAGAAATGAGAATATGAGGAGGGGCGGGAGAGCAGGATGATGAGGACAAAGCGGGGGAAAAGGGTGATAAGAGTGGAGGGGGAGAGAGAAGGAACGAGATGAGAGGGATGCGAAGAAAAGGGATGGGAGAGGGGAATAAGGAGGGGGATATTGGGAGATATTATAAAGAGGGAGAAAATGGAGTGAAGCAGGGATTTTAGAGAGGGGAAGAGAAGAAAGAAGCGATCGTGTGTGGGATTATGAGGAGGAAAGAAAGTAGGGGGAGGGGAAGAGAGCTGGAAAGTTAAAAGGCCGAAAAAGAAGGGAAAGAGAGGGAAGGAAAGGGAAGGGAAGGAAAAGAATGAGGATGATGATATGGTGAAGAATTATGAAGAGGGGGGAAAGGACGTGTGAGGAAGTAAGACTGAGATTACAGAGGGAAGGAAGGGAAGGTGGGGAATAAGGAAGGGATAGACGGGGAGTGCGGAAGTGAAGTTAGGAGTGAAGATGGAGAGAAAGGAATGAAAAAGGGAAGAGAGAAAGAAGGGGAGATGCTACAAGTCTGGATACAAAGAAGAGGTGTGTGTGTGTGTGTGTGTGTGTGTGTGTGTGTGTGTGTGTGTGTGTGTGTGTGTGTGTGTGTGTGTGTGTGTGTGTGTGTGTGTGAAGGGAGAGTGACAGCAAGGGGGCAGAGGTGAGCTTTAGAACCAGACCCGCTAAAAACCAGCAGCAGATCTCACTTTTCTCAGCGGGTGAAAACAAAACAAGAGCCTGCCAAACTGTCGCCACAACCACCACTCACCACCACCTGTATCATTAAGCACCCATATACCCTCCGCAAATCAGGACGGGATAATGCAACACCTATAGACGTATGCTGCAGGTTAATTAATGTGGAATAACTGCACATCTACGTCCATAAATTAGGTAATACAGGAATTATACAGACAAATGGAATCGCTGTTTATTTTTGTCCATATCTTGTTATATTTTTTCCAAGTATTACAGGTCCTAAAATTACCTGGAATTATTGGGCTTAATATATGTGAGGATGTGAGAAAGGTAAGTTATTTTTATGGCACCTACTACACTGTTTTGAAGGAATAATTTAGCTTCACAAATACACAGGCCAGATTTACACCCAGCCACGACGTAAGCGAAAACAAAAACACCTGCAGATATATGACAAACAAACAAAACAAGCGAGACACGGCGACACCCCAACGCAAACACGGCAAGAGGCAACAAACAAATGAAGGTCAAGTAGCATAACAGACATGACTACAGAACAAGACACGCCGAAAATGATAAACAAGAAGAACGACCATCAATCAAATACGCCAATAATAAAAAAAAACACCAGACAACAAGCAAAAAACATCACGACGTCACGACAAGCAAACAAGCGCAGCAAGTGACGTAAGCAAACACAAGACATCGGTAAAGACAAAGCAACAAACAAACGAACGAAAGCCACGAAACGAACACCCAACAACAAACATGAACAAAAAAGCAAACAAATAAAACACCAAACAAAAAAACAACTGAGGTCACAAACACAAACATCCAGAAAGAGATCAAGGCAAACGGATCAACAAACACGAACACAGAACCCCAAACAAACAAACCCGAAGGAATAAACAGGGTCCTTTCTGTACAGCACTTCTTCCTTACTAGCATAAATCTTCACAGTGCGCGTTAACCTAAGAGCAAAACTGAATAGAGCTACAGATAGATAAACAGACAGATGGACAGACAGATAGATAGATAGACAGATAGACATAATATAAAGTAGGCCACCATAAGAAGGGGTAATTATTCCTTTGCATATTAACCCCTTCAACCCGAGTATGTCTTCATACTGACCCAGGTAATATCAGACTCTTTTATTTAGCCTAGACAACCCCTATGAAGAGATGGGGTTAATGAAAATGATAAATATCTACTCTCTCTAGTTTTTAAAGTCTGTCCAGCTGAAATAAACGTTTGAAGATTTAAAAAAAAAAGGCTCTCCAGCTGAAATAAACGTTTGAAGATTAAAAAAAGGTCTGTCCAGCTGAAATAAACGTTTGAAGATTAAAAAAAGGTCTGTCCAGCTGAAATAAACGTTTGAAGATTAAAAAAAGGTCTGTCCAGTTGAAATAAACGTTTGAAGATTAAAAGAAAGTCTGTCCAGCTGAAATAAACGTTTGAAGATTAAAAAAAGGTCTGTCCAGCTGAAATAAACGTTTGAAGATTAAAAAAAGGTCTGTCCAGTTGAAATAAACGTTTGAAGATTAAAAAAAGGTCTGTCCAGCTGAAATAAACGTTTGAAGATTAAAAAAAGGTCTGTCCAGTTAAAATAAACGTTTGAAGATTAAAAGAAAGTCTGTCCAGCTGAAATAAACGTTTGAAAATTTAAAAAAAGTTTGTCCAGCTGAAATAAACGTTTGAAAACTTAAAAAAAGTTTGTCCAGCTGAAATAAACGTTTGAAAATTTAAAAAAAGTTTGTCCAGCTGAAATAAACGTTTGAAAATTTAAAAAAAGTTTGTCCAGCTGAAATAAACGTTGGAAGTTTAAAAAGTCTGTCCAGCTGAAATAAGCGTTTGAATATATGTCTGTCAAGCAAAAAAAAAATAAAAAATAAAAATGCTGAATGTAGCAAAAAAAAGGCTGCATGTAGCAAAATAAGGCTGAATGTACCAAAACAAAGGCTGAATGTAGTAAAAAAGAAAAGCCTGTCGAGTTGAAATAAACGTTTGGACAAGGAAAAAAAGTAATCTTAGAAGGAGCTAAGAAATACAGATCACAAGAAAATACTAAGGTGTAAAATCCAAAATAAGTCGCCAAGGAAACAGTGCAAAGGCGCCTAAACTCACCAGAATAATCTCCCAAGAAAATGGCGATGAGGAACCAAGGAAGGAACAGGGAAACAGGACGCCAAGCACACCACGCCGGAGCAAGGGAAGGGAAAGACCGACAAGGAATCAACCAAGAGTCAAGAGGACAGAAGGAAGATGAAAATGTAACAATACATGAACGAAAAGTACAGAAGAAGGGTGCAAGAACGAATACAAAGCTGACAAGGAATTAATTAAGAGTACAGAAGAACGAAGGAAGAAGGAATAAACTGGCAAAAAAATGAAATGAGTAAAGAAGGAATAGAGGCAAAAAGAGGCTGCGACATGGAATAAATGAAGGGCCCGAAAGAGACGAGGAAAAGAAGAAAATGAATCAAGTAAAGATGAGCTAAAATGAGGAACTAGGTGTCAAAAACCAACGGAAAAAACGGTAAAGTAGAAAAGAACGAGAATTGTCAAAAAAATAAATAAATAAACAAAAGGTAAAGAAACAAGAAGAGACAATCTTCACAGACTGGCGGCGAAACTATTGCAGCCAATATTAAAATGTGTCTCT
>NC_136959.1:53627787-53642787 GCF_032717465.1 Coenobita brevimanus | reverse complement strand
AGGGGTGACAATGTACATAAAACCTTGAAGACGCTAGAATGGATAGAGATGGAGGCAATAATGGGAAAACGGAGAAAAGGGAGGTTAGAAAAGGGAGGAAGAAACAAGTGAGAAAGGAGACGATATGGACATGAACGGAAGAAAGCAAGATGAAATGAGGGAAACAGCTGTGTATGAAAGAACCTGAACAGCACAGAACAATTAACGATGCTAATATGACTAGAATTATAAAAGCAAGATTAGTCAGCGAGAAACCAGGCGTCAAGTTTTTGTCAGCGGACCACAAGTAACCTCCCTACCCTTCCCCTCCCTTGCTTAAAAAGAAACCATGGAGACATCGGTAAAAATTAAGTAAATGGATAAGAACGAACGCAAAAGTCCTAAGAAAGAACTGAGGAAGCAAAGAAAAAGAAAGTAGTAAATGGATACGAGGTAAAGTACAAGTCGTAAGTGGGAACAAAAGACACAAATAAAAAGTCTTTAATAGAAATTGCTTCTTATCTTTCGCAGGGCAGTAATACTCTCAAGTGAATGAAAATAATCTGGTGTTAACCACAATTATTTCTCCAGAAAACAAATGAATCTATAGACTTTATTCTGGTTATCGACTGATGATGTTTTTTGCCAGTTTATGGATATCACTGCCCTATGAGGAGTTGGAACCAATCACGACTATCCCTTTAGAGGAGAGGCCTTCGCCTTAGTATTTCTTCTGTCTACCGCCAAGCAATTATATTTAGCTGAGGGAAACACCTGTACTGGAATATGAAATACACTTCCGTTTTTCCAACGATTGTGAAAACAAAATTAGGAAGATGGATGAAGGCAGGTATATAATATACATATCACACACACACACACACACACACACACACACACATATATATATATATCTATATATATATATATATATATATATATATATATATATATATATATATATATATATAATAGAGAGAGAGAGAGAGAGAGAGAGAAGGGAATGGCAGCTACGTAAATATCACAACGCAGATGCACAAACAAGTAAGATAAACAGCTATAAGTGAAAAAAAAAGGAAATATAAATAATACAAAAACGATGCCGTACCGTAAAATACGATGTCAAATACGAGGAGGAGGAGGAACACGAGAATGGGCATGAAGGAGGGAAGTAATTGTAGAAGAGGATATAAATGGAAGAGGAGTGACTAGACATTCCTCAGGCATATTAACACACTCAGCCACAGGGTAGTAAAAGGTAAATAAATGTATAAGGCGGTGCTTGGTGTGTGTGTGTGTGTGTGTGTGTGTGTGTGTGTGTGTGTGTGTGTGTGTGTGTGTGTGTGAGAGAGAGAGAGAGAGAGAGAGAGAGAGAGAGAGAGAGAGAGAGAGAGAGAGAGAGAGAGAGAGAGAGAGAGAGAGAGAGAGAGATCGGAAGACGAAAAATGCAAAAGAAGGAAAAAAAGACAAAGAAGGAAAGCAAAAGAAAACAGGTGGAAGAGAGAAGACGATAAATGAAAGAAGAGAGGCAGGAGAGAAAGACACAGAGCAAAAGAAACATGAAAATATGTAGATGGGAAGGAGATGGAAAAATACCCTGCAATGATTAAGCAATTGATTATGCAGTGGAGGAGTTCTTTTAATAATAGAATTAACTTCGGGCCACACTCCACCCAGTTTCACCACTCCACTCCACCCACATTTACCACACCGCTCCACCCACCTCCACTACAACACTCCACCAAACTTCACCACAACATTTCACACACCATCCAACTCCATCTTTACACTCTACCACTACCACATACTACCTCCACTACTACCACCACCACACTACTATTACCACCACCACAACCACACTCTACCATCCCCGCAACCACCAAAACAACCACTATACTCCACCATCATCACACACTCCACCATCACCACCGCCACTACACATCACAACACCACCACCACACACCACCACCACCACCACCACACTCCACCCTACTCATCAAGGTGGATCTTTTTGCTTGTCTGGTTCATTATGAGGCGGAATGAGATGATGTGTATCGGGGTGATGAGTGAGGGAGGCCAGGTGTGCTGAGGAAGCGGTGAGTAATGAGGAGTGAGTGTGTGGGAGGAGGATGTGTAGGGGAGGTGAGTGTGGGAGGGGGATTAAGAGGTAGGGTTAGATAGGGGACAGGATCAGTGTGTGGGATGGGCATAGTATGAGGAATGAGTAATAGTGAGCATGTGGGAGAAGGATAGTATAAGGGAGGAGTAACAGGTAAGTGTGTGGGACGAGGATAGTATGAGGGATGAGCAGAAAGGGAGTGTGTGACAGAAGGATAGTATGATGGTAGTATGATGGTAAGTAATAGGTGCGTATGTGGAAGGAGGATAGTATGACTGAGGAGTAGAAGGAAAGTATAGGGTGAGTGTGTGATGTGGGTACTGAGGTAGGGTTTGGTAAGTTAAAGGATGAGTATGTGGAGACTGTGTGTGGATGCAGTATGAGAGACGAGTGTGATATAAGTAACTTAAGTAGAGTTTGATAAGTAAGAGGATGAGGGATGAGTATGAGCTGAGTGTAGGAGTAGCAAGGTAAGAGTGTGTTACCTGTGGAAGGTGAGAAAAGATAAGAAAAGAGGTGAGAAGAAATGAAATGATATAAAAGGTGAGAAGAGAAGAGATGATCTGAAGGGTTAAAGGCGCAAGTGTGATGAATGAGTGAATGAGACTGTGGGAGATGAATAACAGGGAGTGAGTCTGAGAAATGAATGAGGGAGGTGAATAACAGTGAATGGACAGAGGGTAATGTTATGAATGGTACGGGGGAAGTCAGGTGTGTGTATGAAAAACGGAAGATGATTTTGCCAGTATAAGTGTATATACGAGGGTGATGTTAATGCTGAGAGTGAGGCCATGTGTGAATGACGAGTGAAAGTGATGTGAAGGTTGGTATGGAGGTGAAGGTGAGTGAGTGAGTTATATGTGAAAGAGAGAGAGCTGTGAGTACGTGTATGGATCAAGCGGTGAATGATGAATGGTGTGAATAAGTGGTGAGTGTGGAGTGGTGTGATATGAGAGGTGTGTGGAGTGGTGTGAGCGAGAGGTAAGTGTAGTGTGTGAGGTCAACAGGGAGTGGTGTGGAGTGAGAGGTGAACGTGGAAAAGGTGTGGAGCAAATGCTGAGTTTGGAGTGGCATGGAGTGGGTGTCAAGTATGAAGTAAGTGTGGAGTAAGAGGTGAGGATGGAGTTGTGTGGAGTAAGAAGCTAGTGTGATGTGTGGAGTAGTATGGAATGAGAGGCAAATGTGAGGTGGTACAGTATAAGAGGTGGGCTTAGAGTGGTGTGTGTGGAAGAGTGTGACGTAGGTATGGAGTGGTGTGGAATGAGGTCAGTGTGACGTGGGGTGAGTGCCGGTGGGGGTGGAATGGTATAGAGTGGTGTGGAGTAAGGGGTAAGTGTGGAGTGGTGTGGAATAAGAGGTGAATGTGGAGCAGTGTGGAGAAAGAGGTGAGAGTGGAGCAGTGTGGAGTAAGAGATAAATGTGGCGTGGTGTGGAATATCAGTGACTCGTGGTGTGGAGTGTGGCAGAGGGTGTAAGCTTGGGTGTAACTACGTATTGTGTAAAGGCAGAGGAGGAGGAGCAAACACAGGACTGAGAGTGTAACTTGTGACCTCATCCTTATTTTAACGCCATCACTAACACCACGTAATTTATGTCGCGTTCTCACTAGTATTAATTCTCACTGGTATCATTTTCACTGGGATTACATTTTCACCGGTATTACATTCCCGCTATAACGCAGACAATTTTACACAACCTAACACTGACCATTAATACATGCTTTATGAATACTTTACCTAACTCCTCCAGGCACTTCGATAAGCCTGCCATAAGCTGAATAAAATCAAGTGCTGGAAGGTTAGGACAAAATGCAAGTGACGTCCTTGGTCTAAGTGGTTAACACATTCAATCCGATGACGTCATTTTCCATCTATTCTTAATATAGCCGTACGATTTTATTAACCATAGTACAGATTTTCGTACGGGTGGGGTTACATACAGCCTTCAATTTCCCCCTTTTTTCACTGCCAGACCTCTCTCTGGCTCAATGAAATATACAGATATCAAGACGAACGGAAACTAAGACGTCACCGGATGCAACCAGTTACTTTTTTTTTTCTTTTTACTGCGTAGGATTCTCTCAGAAAAAAAAGAAAAAAAATACCAGAAGGTAATACTTGAACAACTAACTTGTCAACTGACTACACACACACACACACACACAGTATATATATATATATATATATATATATATATATATATATATATATATATATATATATATAACAAGGCTGCGACCCACAAGGAAAGGGAGATATATATATATATATATATATATATATATATATATATATATATATATATATATATATAGTGAAATAAAAAAAGAAAAGGAAACACAAAATATCCCCAGGCTTTCGTGTAATTACATCTTCAGGGGAGATGTGAACACCAGTACACGAAAGCGCTAGGGATATTTCGTGTTTCCTTTTGTTTGTGGATATCGACATATCTATGAATCACGCGTTATTGATTTATTAGCATCTCTCTCTCTCTCTCTCTCTCTCTCTCTCTCTCTCTCTCTCTCTCTATATATATATCTATATATATATCTATATAAATATATATATATATATATATATATATATTAGTATTTACTATTTACGGTGGTGGTTGGTGACAATGATCATCATGCACTCACTTGATGCAGTGCTGCCTACTTCTTCCTTCACATTAATTTTTTTCATTTGCTTTCTGTGTCTGCCCTCCTTTCATCCTATTTCTCCCACCTTTCCTGTCACTTTTTATTACTTTTCTTTTCACTTTAGGTGGTTCTACACTGAGTGACATGCTCATTGGTTCCTGTAACCCGGGAAACCATTTACAACGCTAGGTGGTAACCATATAACTAAACAGCGTCGTCATGTGAAGCCAACTATGTTGTCCCGGTGTTCATCCGGGTACCAAACCTTCACACTCTACCCAGCGCTTCGCTGTGGCCAGGCGCCGTCCACTGCAAGGGTACATCGGTTCACTGCACGGGGCGGCCCTGCTGGGGCGGCTGCTTTCCTACGGTTGATGAGTCTGTTCGGTCACAGTGACCAGGGACACTCAACATTTTTTTTTGTTCTTTAATACGAAGTCGTTTGAATTTAACCAAAATGAGACAGCAAAGTTCCACCATTTCCGTGAAAGGTTTCGGGAGAACGTTTTTAAAACAGTAACGTCGCCGAGGTTCCTTCCCTGGATAAAATCGTTAAAACTGACAATAAAATATAAATGTTGGGATAGCGTTGTGCAAGGGTTAAATGACCAATGTGTAGACTTTTACCTCAATAAAACCGTCAGGAGTAATAATATCCAAATTCCCATGTGGCAGAAAGATCAAACGATCCGAATATATATATTTATACTCATTACTGACCTAATAGTGAATGCATAACAGATAACTACAGACACGTACATATATTATATAATATTTACAAATATGAAGAAAAAGTATACATAATTTGCTTCATGTAAATATATGTATACAGCACAAATATATACAAGTGATACATGAACAGGTATACAAATCCATGTAAGTAAACGTGAATATGACACAAGTTAATTACTGTATGTGCGAATGTTACTATATGTACGTATGTAATGTGTTAGCGTGTGTGTGCGTGTGTGCGTAGAGCCATGAGTCACACACCAAATATGGTCTTGAACCGGGCACCTCGGTCTTAGTGCCTCACCCCCCCACCCAATCCTCATCACCCTCACCCCCACCTCACCCTCCTCACTACCCCACCCTACCCACTACCCTATCCCCCATTCCCATCCTCCTCACCCCCACCCTTACCCTCACCGAATCCTTGTCACCCTCACCTTCCTCACTACCCCACCCTACTCACTACCCCATCCCCATCTCCATCTTCCTCACCCTCACCCTCATCCCCACCTCACACTACCCCACCCCCCACCCCAACGTACGTCACCCTCACGCCCACCCTCCTTACCCTCACTCTTCTCCTTTTCACCCTCACCCCACTTTTATGTTTTTCGCTCTCACCCACCTCACTCGACCCCCTTTCACCCTCCTCACACTTTTCCCTGCCCTTCACTCTCCTTTTCACCCCAACCATCATCCTCATCCTCACCCTTATCACCAGCCCCTATCCTTCTGAAGCTTCTCACCATCCCTCATTCCCTTCCTTTTCACCCTGATCCCCTCCTCACCTCACATTTACCCTCACCCCCATACACCCCCCCAGAACCTCCCTCCCATTTCACCCTCACATCATTTCCACCTTCCTCACCCTCTCACCCACATCCAAAACTCCCCATCTCATCTTTATAGTTACTCTCGCTCCCTCATATCCACCAGAAACTCCCATCTTTTCCATCTCCACTCCCTCCCACCTCATCGCACCCTCGCTTCATTTGCTCATTTCCATTTCACCTCACCCCTTCGCTCCCACCCTCCTCCTCTCTCCTACATTCACTCCCCCCATTTCCACCTTCACCCCACCTTCCTCCCACACACAATTCCAGTTTCACACCCCTCACCCTGCTCCCCTCACCTTTCACTGCTCCCTTTACCCTCACCGTAGATATTCCCTTCACCACACCTTCACCCCCATCACCCATTTTCCTGGCCCCTACAAGTCGCGCCCCTTTTGCTAAGTAACATCTGAGCGTAGCAAGAATGTAGCACAAAAGACAGCAGTGTACTGAAAGGGTTAACATTACCATCACACTTTCCTTCTCCTCGGGTTTACATTCCTCCCTCAATCCAATCGTCTGTCATTATTCCTTACATCCTACAATTCCTTCATGTTACTCCCATAGCCTGCTCCTATAATCCAGTATTGTTTTCTTTCAGTATTCAGCCACAGCATTGCCTCACTACCTTCATTCCACTCACCCACCCACCCATACACACACACACCTTCAACCCTAGTATGTCTAATTCCTGCTTTTCTACTGGCGTCTGGGTTAGTTACATCTTTCACTAATCCCTTCACTACAAGAGCATTCCTTGAAGCAGAGTCAAATGTCTGGTATATATAAGCAGGTCATCGTACTGAACAGACTAACTTGTTTCATCCCATTCCTGCCTCCCTACCCTCACCCTCATCATGTCATTCCCTAATCCCATGATCATTCCTTCATCCACGTCATCAACTTTCTTCGCTTCCATACCCTATATTCCTATCACCCCATCTGCACCCTCACTTCCCGCCTCACACACTCTCACCCTAAACCACCTCACTTACCCTCACTCAGCACTATCTCACTCGCCCTCATCCTTAACCACCTTACTCACCTTCACCCTTACTCCCCACCTCGTTCACTTTAACCCTCCATCCTCAACCCGTTCACCCTCACTCTGTACTCCTCTCATCACTCAACCATCTAACTCATCCCCCACATCATGTCTATCACACATCCTTCCCATCACCCTCATTCCTTACCTAAACTCTTCTACACCCAGCCCACTTACCTACACCCATTCTACACTCTTCCCATCACCTTTCCTTTCGCCTTTGTCTGTCAACTTGTACCTTTCCTTCTTGCTGGAAGTTTGCTCTCATTCAGCCAGTCCCAAAGAAGGGTGACCACTCCCAACCCTCCAACTATCGTCCAATTGCTTTAACGTCCTGTATTTCAAAAGTTTTCGAGTCAATTCTTAATAGAAAAATTTTAAGGCATCTTTCCTATCACAACCTTCTTTCCGATCGTCAGTATGGGTTCCGTCAGGGACGCTCCACTGGCGATCTTCTCACCTACCTTTCAGACTCCTGGTCATCCTCCTTTCGGGACTTTGGCGAAAGCTTTGCCATTGCACTTGACATCTCAAAGGCTTTCGATCGAGTCTGGCATAAATCTTTAATTTCCAAACTGCCCTCCTACGGTTTCTATCCTTCTATCTGTGCCTTCATCGCTAGCTTCCTTTCTGGTCGTTCTATAGCCGCTGTTGTAGACGGCCATCGTTCTTCTCCTAGATCTATCAACAGTGGTGTTCCTCAGGGCTCTGTCCTATCACCAACTCTCTTCCTTTTATTCATCAATGATCTTCTAAGCTGTACATCTAACCCTATCCACTCATACGCTGATGACTCCACCCTTCACCTTTCCATTCGGTTCCCGCAACGCCCATCTCAACAGTTACTTCAAGAAACAAGGGATGAGGCTATGGCACACCTAATGTCTGACTTGGCTCGTATCTCTGACTGGGGTAAAAATAATATGGTTGTCTTTAATGCATATAAGACTCAGTTCTTACACCTATCAACCCGACAAAATCTTCCACAGGTATACCCACTAATGTTTAATAATATTCAGCTTAATCCTGCATCATCCTTGAACATGCTTGGGGTTTCATTTACTCGGGACTTATCTTGGAAAGATCATATTACATCTCTTGTAAAATCTGCTTCCAAGAGATTGGGTGTGCTAAGCCGACTCCGCTCTTTCTTTACCCCTGCACAATTGTTGACTCTATACAGGGGTTTTATTCGCCCCTGTGTGGAGTACAACTCTCATGTGTGGGGAGGCCTCCCACATACAGCTCTTCTCAACAGAGTGGAGTCAAAGGCTTTTCGTCTCATTAACTCTCCTCCTTTTACTGACTCCCTTCAACCTCTGTCTCTTCGCTGCACTGTTGCATCTTTATCTCTTTTCTATCGCTACTTTAATGGTCACTGCCCCTCTGAACTGTCTGCTTGCATTCCTCCACCTCTACGACAAGCGCGTAGCACCCGTCTGGCAGCAAACTCTCATCCCTTTTCTGTCCAACTCTCTAATGCAAGAGTTAACCGTTACTCCCAGTCTTTCATTTATGCAACAGGTCAACTCTGGAACTGTCTCCCTCTGTCTGTATTTCCTGCTGCCTATGATCTCCAGTCTTTCAAACGCAGTGTGTCCAGGCATCTCAAAATGATCGGATCTTGAATTTGGCTCTCTATTGTATTTTGTTTTTCTCTTGGAGGGAACTGTTACTGCGGGCTCATGGCCTTTGGTTCCTTCTTCCTCGCATAAAAAAAAAAAAAAACTCATCTTCATCCTCACTCACAGTCTCTCAGATTAGCTCCTACTTTACTCACATCATCATCATCCACTTCTGTTTCCTTGCTGAATCCACTCCACATCACTCCACCTTCATCTTCCTATACAATCTTTCGGCACTAAACATTATTCCACAAATCCACCTCCACACACCATTCACCCCAATCTCTCTCCCTAACATAATCCTTGATCCAATTCCACGCTACACCCAATCCCTCTCCCCAACTAACATAATCCCACACTCCCCCTCCACCTCCAAACCATCCCTAATTCCCCTCCCAAACTGACATAGGCTACCCCCACACTCCCTCTCCACACGTCTCCACCTCAAGCTCTCCCCGACCCCCGTCCTTACAATCATCCCAGACCCCACTTCCACGCTCTCCCCATCCCATACCCGTTCCCCCTCCATCCCCCTAGCCCGCTTCCCCCTTCCCCCTCCTTCCCTCCAATTTCCTCCTGGTTCACTCCTCCCAGTATAACTGGTCGCTCCTTAAATTCAATGGGGCAGTACCGGAGGAGCAGGAGATCAGGAGGCATTATATTATTCTTTTTTTTTTTTTTTTTACTTCTGGCCTTGACCTTTGATAACCTATTTTGATTGCAAGGCCCCAGGTAACACACACACACACACACACACACACACACACACACACACACACACACACACACACACAAAATGGCAGTCCACATATCTTCCGCCATTTTCACCCTCTTCACCTCTAAGACATTTTTTTATCAATTCTTCCTACTTGCAGACGACTTTACTCACCCCTTCTGTCCGATGACCTACTTTTCACTTCAATCAAGCCACCACTGAACGACTTCATTCAACTTTGTAAGTGACCTGTAGTAATGACGTGGTTAAAGATGACGATACCTAACGTCTCCGGTTCAAGCCGCTCCTAAGCTGAACCAAATCGTCTGAAGGTGGCGAGAATAACAATGAAAATACGTTGTTGGATTAGGAGTTAACTTTGGGGGAAACTTCTCGCAATGAGTTAAGGGGAAAAGAATCTTCCTTTAAACTCCGCCACTACGAGAGGTCTCCCATGTAGGCCAAAAAATGAAAATAAATAAATAAATCTTTAGTTAGCAGCATGGATAAAATAGACATCTGCTTCAAGGGGTATATGCTCTCAGAGGAAGGAAAGCAGACAACAACAGACTTACTGCTTCGAGGCCGTCTGCTAGGGTAGGTTATGAGCAAGTGTTTCTCCCCCCTCACTCTCTCATAAATGTTTCTCCCAATTCTCACCTAACTGGTTCTCCTCCCTCATTCTCTTTCATAATTATTTCTTCTCCCCCTCTCTCTCCTCCCTCATCTCCGTTCATAAGTATTTCTCCCCTTCCACCTTTCTCCCCTCTCTCCCTCATGAGACGATGCTTCCCCACATCTACTGTAAGAAATAACTTATTTCTTACAGCAGACGAAGATAGAGCAGGGAGGTTCCTACTAATTTCTCAAGTCAATACATTTTATCAATTTATGTATGGTTCACGCATTAATTTTTCTCCTCCATCATCCACCCATCTACTACACAAATCAGCTATGTACTCATCCAGCTACACATACTTTCCCTTTATCTAATAACCCCCACTAAACCATTTATTGTACCTATTCTCTACCTCATTATCGTACACCCTTTCATCAGTTCATTCATGTATCTTCCTATCAAACAACTCATCTCTTTATATCAATCAGTTAACACACATCGATAACCTGATCAGTCTGGCAATCTATCCTTATTTCAATCTTTGCATCACCACATTCAGTATCATCTTCCACCCTGTCTTCAATTCACTCATCAATCTCGCTACAAAAACACTCATCAATGAATCAATCAATTCATACACAACGCTTTACTGATCCAGCATGCAATATATCCTAACATCAATCCTGCCATCATCAACTCTCTCACCATCTGCCACCCTCCAATACATCCATCTGTCTCGCTAGCCATCATCCATCTGTACATGAGTCAGTTTCTACATAACATTATACTGATCCAGCAAGCAAAATACCCTACACTTCAATCCTGCCCCCAACCAATCAATATATCGCCCATTCATCTCTCCACCAGGCATCAATCATTCAACAATCGCCACTGCCATCACGTCCTCCCTCCCCCTCCCCACACATCCGTCACATCAACATTCCCAACCCTGTATGCCACTTATCCCCACCAGCCCAACACCCACCCACCCACCCACCCAGTCATCTTCCCTCTCACCCTGGCCTACCATCCACCACCACACAGACCCACCCATCCACCGAATTTGCAGTTACACACAGACCCACTCCCCCACCTATCTCCCTCCATTTACACTTAATCCCACCCATCCACCCACCTCCCTCCATTTACACTTAATCCCTCCTACCAACCCATCTCCCTGCAATCACACTCACCCACCCATCTCCCTGCAATCACACTCACCCACCCATCTCCCTGCAATCACACTCACCCACCCATTTCCCTGCAATCACACTCACCCACCCATTTCCCTGCAATCACACTCACCCGCCCATTTCCCTGCAATCACACTCACCCGCCCATCTCCCTGCAATTACCGATGCCAAAGAATAATTACTAAGGTGAAGAAATAATGTCCCACGGTATAATAATAATTCTTTCCCGTCATCATTATCATTGTGAATATTGTGATTCCAAGGCGGCCTGGTTTAGAAACTGCCCCGAGAATTTGGCTTGTATATAAAAAATGTACACTTTATACACTTATAATAAAAATCTTACCATCATCATCATCATCATCATCATCATCATACTGCTAAGCTGGGACGTCTTCGCGCAGTGGCACCGATATAACCGGGTGGCTCCACTGCCTGGTAATACAAACGTCTCTAAACTCCCTCCCTATCCCCAGAAAGAGGAGAGGCGACTTCAGCCAGCAGTCCACCGGGTTCACGTTCACATAAGCCTGGGGCCACACCATCATCATCATTATTCACGACGTGGAAGGAAAGTGCTAAATCCGGCAGTTTTTCAGATGGTGACAACGTATATGATATATGGACGTTTGAGTGGTTGCTTCAGTAATAACACTGAACTGAAACATGGGTTTTGTGATGTTCCTCTGCCTGTTCAGTACAAACTCGTATATGCGGTATATGGATAGGCATCTGAGAAGTCAAAACAAGACTTATGGAAACAGCAGAGAAGCTGATGATGAATGTCGAAAGATGGAATATTTCACATGTGATATATGTAGATGATGCTGCGCTGCTTGCTAGTAATGAAAGGGATCATGCAGACTACCTCAGTGTTGTAAGTGTCTGTTAGTGGTGACGTCTGAAAGCTACACACACAAGAGTAACGCTATGGCTGTATAGAAAGGTACCTCACAGTGCAATGATGGTGAATGGAGGGAGATTTGAAGGGGTGGAAGAGATTACGAACCTTGATGCAGTGATAAAAGGGAGGTAACTGTGAAAAGGATGTACAAAGCATGGCAGTTTCTTCTTGCTTACAGCAGACGATTTTATTCAACTTTACACACACCTCTAGCAGTGAAGGGATCAGTGAAGGCTGAATCGAACTCCTCCGGTTCGAAATGTCTCTCTAAAAATAAAATCGTCCCCTGACAACAATAACAACCGAAATCACGTCATCGGCGTGAAGGGCTTAATTATTTCTCAAGTTTCCCAGACTTCTAACAGTATAGCAAAATATTTCAGACCAACTGAATGTGAAATGGATTAAGGCGCTCCACCTGCCATGACCAAATCAGGGTTAAATCCAAGGGTTGGTTGAGGTTTACTGCTCACATGCCACTCAAGAGATGTGCCACTGATCATTGATGCCTTCAATGTTTGGACTAAGTGGCCTCGCCCTGGGTCCCTACACTCTTGATGCGGCAATGAAATATCTGATGTGGATGGATGAATGGATGGGTGAATGGATGGGTGGATGGGTGAATGGTGGATGGGTGAATGGATAGGTGAATGGATGGATGGATGGTGAATGGACGGGTGGATGGTGGATGGGTGAATGGACGAGGGAGACATGCAGGGTTGTGGTAGTGGCCGGGGTTCAGCCAGGTTGGCCTTCTGTCCGGGTGGTGGCAAGACCAAAACGGTGCATGACGCCATTTATTAATTTCACACATAACAGTTTCCACTTTCACAGGGACGGCCTCGACGGACAATGGACTCAGCACAACCGCAGAATCAATCACAAGACTCGATACCAAATATGCACAACACATTATAGGTAAATCGGTTGTCCATCTTTTCACCTGCATACACAAACATTCCTTAATTCCGGAGTGTCCACGAGCTACCGTAATGACTTTCACGTCGCCCTGTCCTCCGCCATCATGTTTTTCTTTCACTCCAATCCGTCCTTGCACCTCATTTTCGGTCTCCCTCTCACTTCATCCCATGCCACTCTCATTCATTTACCCCTCCAATCCGTCCTTCCACCTCATCCTCAGTCTCCCTCTCCCCCATCTCTCCTGCACTGTACATTAACGATTTCAAACGTTCATGTGACATTTTAAATAAGCTCAAGAATCAAGACCTACCATGTCAAAACTTCAGAAAATACGACAAACAGTGGGTAAGACTGAAAGTATTGGCACACACTTTCGATGGCAGTAACAATTCCTACACTATAAAACAGTAAGCATGAACACCACACGGGGAAATGTTGATATTCTTCGTTTAAATTTGTCTTCCTTAGCACTCTCAGGGTCATATGACTCACTCTGCTGAAAAAATCATTGGGCGTCACCTGAAGAAAATAAGGGCTATCTGCAGTGCGAGTTAACGGTGCCCGGTACTAATATTCCACACACTCGGACTGTCATGACTCACTCTCAGCTGAATAAAATCGTCTGTCGTCAGCTGGACTAAATGCGAGAGAAGACGCAACGGGGTAATGAAGTATTGTATTACCGTACACTCGATGATTTTACATCAGACAAATTCACTTGCTCGCAGCTCATTGCACGGCCTCTACGAACTCATGAACACGAACTGAATCATTAATATCTTGACGCTGCAGCAACCCGGTCATATGGAGCCGAAAAAAATAAATAAAAAAATAAACAAAATACTGTGCGACCCTTGGTTATGCATCACCTGGGGCGGGATTCTGGATGATATTTGTGATCGATTCCCTGTCGTAACTTAATCTGTTTTTTTTTTTTTTTTTTTTTTTTTTTTTTTTTTTTGTGTCCGACTCTGGGCAAAGGCTCAGGGCCTATTTCTTGGGGGCAGTTGCCTATCCCAAGGCCCAGTAGTCCTCCTACACCTCCACATGAAGAACTAATAGACATGGACAGAGTCTGCATTCCCCATCTTCTTCCTTCCTGCAAAACAAAATAACTTAAGATGTTATTCTATCTATCTATCTATTGCCAGACGCCTCAATCCCGTTTGGGGTGGCCACAAACAAATCGCCTCCAGGTCGCCCTGTCCCCTGCCATCTCACTATGTTATTCTCACGTAACTAATTTGCGTACTTGCAGGAGGAACAAGAGACCTGGGATCATTCTGCACTCTCCTTGTCCTTCCTATGAAGAGAAAAATTATGACATCGAACTGGTAGCAAGTCTGTTGATGAATCCGGGCCCTAAACTGGTTCTAAGCTTGTTATCACCCAGTAATTGCCTGAACGATTTCTCACTCCAGTAAAATTTTAAAGAAACAACTTGCGTTTACCATTTTACCAGTTTTTTTGTGAGAAACTTATCATGTACCTGACTAATAAAGTAAAAAAAATTCAATGGCCGCCCAACAGCTGTTAATTAAACAGTCGGGTAGCTAATTACGCTCACTAGACGGTGTGTTTATCGGCTACAATGGAGCCACAAGAGAAGACACACTGACTCTTAATCTGTTACACGGATCACAAGAACACCTACTGTATAGCTAATATTAC
>NC_136959.1:53557787-53622787 GCF_032717465.1 Coenobita brevimanus | reverse complement strand
TTTTCGCTCCCCATTTTCTTTCCTTCGCCTCCCCTCTCCATGACCTTAGTATGTTATTGAATTGATGAAAATAACAAAATTAAGTCATCGCCTAAATTACAACTACCACCACCATCGTGATAAAATTTAAGAATCTACCGCTACCACCACAACTACCACTACTAACAACCAACACAGCCATTACCACAACCACATTTACGAGTACAACCATGAAACGCTACTGTCACAACCACTACACCTATTCCAATATCTACCACTTTACTGCTACTACTACTACTACTACTATACTACTACTAATATTACCACCACCAGCATCACCATCACTACCACCACAACACTACTGGTACCACTACTACTACTTCTACTACTCCTCCCCCTACTACTACTACTACTACTATTATTACCACCACCACTACTACTGTTACCATAACCACCACCACCACCACCACCCACAACTACTACTACTACTACCGCCACCACCACCACCACAACAACTACTACCACTACAACTACTACTATTACCACCACCATCAACACCACCACCACTACTACTACTACTACAACTACCACCACCACCACCACCATCAACACTACCACCACTACTACTACTACTACTACAACTACCACCACCACCACCACCATCACCACCGCTACTATTACTACCACCAAAATAACTATCACTACTATTACCATTAATACCGAATCCTGACTACTGTATATGATCACAAATACTACAAATACAGCAATGACTACTGGCAGGACTATCGCAAATTCAAGCAAGATAGGTCTAACATGTATTCCTTATGGACGGTGGGTATCAGCGCCGAAGTGGTGACATGTGAAGGTGTGTAGGGCACGTAGGACGACTGCTAGGGAACGGGCTATTAAGTCTATGTCCAGAGTCGGATACACATAAGAACAAAAATAAATCAGTCCACTATCACCAATCCAAGCCACACTATCACCAATCCAGGCCACACTATCACCAATCCAGGCCACACTATCACCAATCCAAGCCACACTATCACCAATCCATATCACCAATCCAAGCCACACTATTGCCAATCCATATCACCAATCCAAGCCAGACCATTATTATTATTATTATTATTTAGTTGTTTTTATAATTACTACTATTATTACTACTGCTGCTACTACTACTACTACTACTACTCTTGATATAATATTCTATCGCCATATATCTTAACTAATTCACTATGATGATGTCTTTTCCATTTCAATTAAGCTAACACCGGCTTTTTTTTTTCTTTTTTTCTTTTTTTTTGAGGGGGGCTTCTCGTACTGAATGGGTTAATGAAAGTTATATTAAATCCCTCAAGTTGTAAAAAATATATATTCCTTAAACTAAATCACGAACTAAATCATATTGTTTGGATATTGCAAATAATAATAACGATAATAATAATAATAATAATAATAATAATAATAATAACAATAGTAGTAGTAGTAGTAGTAGTAGTAGTAGTAGTAGTAATAATAATAATAATAATAATAATCTGAATAAAGACCTCTACTACCAGACGATTTTACTCAGCTGAGGGGTGATTCTTCAAGGTAAAGGAACCAGACAGAGCCTTTATTAACCCCTTCACTCACAAACACCCCTCCTAATAAAATAATCGTCTGTCAGTGGTGGGAAATAACCTGTCTACTTCTACCGCAACTACCACAATCACCACAACTACCACAATCGCCACACCACCACCACAAAAATAATAAAATATCCTCGTGTTGAAGGGATGAACAATTACGGTACCTCTATATTACTACCACAACTACCATCGCCATACCAACCACAGCTACCACAACCATCACCACACCAACCACAACTACCACAACCATCACCACACCAACCACAACTACCACAACCATCACCACACCAACCACAACCATCACCACAACTACCACAACCATCACCACACCAACCACAGCTATCACCACACCAACCACACCTACCACAACTATCACCACACCTACCACAACTACCACAACTATCACCACACCTACCACAACTACCACCACCCAACGCATGACTTGAGAGATGGGATGCCCTTGAATGGTGGTTGGGCCGGCCAGTGTGACGTCAGAGGTGGTGGTGCCTGTGCTGGTAGTTGTGGTAGATGAGGTGGTGGTAGTAATTGTGGTGGATGAGGTGGTGGTGATGGTGGTTGTGGTAGATGAGGTGGTGGTGGTGGTGGTTGTGGTAGATGAGGTGGTGGTGGTGGTGGTGGTGGTTGTGGCAGATGAGGTGGTGGTGGTGGTGGTTGTGGTAGATGAGGTGGTGGTGGTGGTGGTTGTGGTAGATGAGGTGGTGGTGGCAGATGTGGTGGATAAGGTGGTAGTGGTAGCTGTGGTAGATGAGGTGGTGGTGGTGGCTGTGGCAGATGAGGTGGTGGTGGTGGCTGTGGCAGATGAGGTGGTGGTGGTGGCTGTGGTAGATGAGGTGGTGGTGACAATTGTGGTAGGTGCGGTTGTGGTGGCAGCCGTGGCGGAAGTAGCGGCAGTTGTGGTAGATAAGGTCGTGGTGGTACTTATGGGAGATGAGGTGATCAGGTGATGGTGGTAGTTGTGGTAGACGAGGTTGTGGTGGTGATGGTAGTTGTGGTACCGACTGAGGGTGAGTGAGAGATGAGGAATGAGTGTGTGAAACACGAGGAGTGAGTGAGTGATGAGAAGTGAATGAGTGAGTGAGTGAGTGAGTGAGTGGGTAAGTGAGTGAGTGGGTGGGTGGGTGAGTAACTGGTGATGGGTAAATGAGAGAGAGAGAGAGAGAGAGAGAGAGAGAGAGAGAGAGAGAGAGAGAGGTGAATAAGAGGTGAGAAGTAAGTGTGGGAGAGAGGGATAAGAAAGTGAGAGGTGAGGGGTGAACGACACACAGCAGGGAGATATTAAAGTCAAGAATGGCAAGAGAATTAAGGACCAAGTTAGAGATAAGGAGAGGGATTGAAGAATGAGGAATATATATATGTGGTGAGGTGGGAAGAGGATAAGAAGGGAGAAGAACCTACCTTTTTGACCATCCACACCTGTCATTTTTACATACCTGTCCACATCTGTCACGCCTCCTACCACATTTCTACATATCTGATCACCCCTGTCATCCCCACACCCCTCACATCATTATTCATCTACCTGCCCATACACCTGCCTCACCCCTCACACACTTGCCTCACTTCTAACTTCTTGCCCCCCTTCACCTCGCACACCTGCCTCACCTCACACACACTTGCATCACCTATTACATACCTGCCTTACTTCAAACAGTCCTGCCTCACTCTAACACGCCTTCCTCACCCCTCACACGTTCCTGGCCCTTCACACCTGCCTCTCCTCACACACATGTCTCAATTCTCACACGTTCCGCACTCTTCACACCTGCCTCACCTCCCACACCAGCCTACCCTTTCACACATCTGCCTCACCTCACACACCGGACTCCCGTCTCACACACCTGCCACACCTCACACCTCCCTCACCTCTCACACATCTGCCTCATTCCTCACACCTGCCTCGCCTCACACACTTGCCTCACTCCTCACACCTGTCTCATCTTTCACACACCTGACTCACCTTTCATACACCTTCTAAGGAAAATGTTGGTAAATCTGAAAAGCCAAGTCCCAAATAATTTTTCACCATTCTTCAACCAACCAAAAACAGTAAACTAAGAACGACTCTCATACAATTATTCGATGGACCCACTTAATCCCCATGAACCTGGTCCCGCATAATACTGATTTACTTTTTGTTACCACCACACTATTTTGTTAATCTTAGGGGGGACCTCATGAAGCGAAGTGGAAAATGGAGGCCACATCATACCTCTCAAGTTCGAAAAGTCTCTCCTAAACTGAACAAAATCATCTGGAGATTGGAAGCATGAAATAAAGAATACGACACCGGACTGAAAAGGTTAAGCTGACTATTCCTAATGTTGGAGGAATGTGAAAACTAAGTGAAACAACCAGCTGCCCTTTGAACGAGGCAACAAACTATGGACTGGATAAAGTTGGTACTTACATGCGTCGACAGCCAATTACTGCATAGCTCAATTACCTGAAACATAAGAGTACACGGTTACTACACTACACTGCTTTAATTAAACACACACACACACACACACACACACACACACACACACACACACACACACACACCTCACTTGGCCTGCACTTTTCACTTCACGCACCTTCTTCACGTCTCGTTCACCTTCCCCACTTTTCATGCACATAACTTATTTTTCATGTAACTTCCTCGCTTCCTACACACCTGCCTTACATCTCCCTCACCTGCCTCGCATTCAATATATCTGCCTCATCGAAGACACACACACACACACACACACACACACACACACACACACACACACACACACACCTGACTGTCCCACAGACAACTGACCCTACCACCCACCCCCACATACACAACTGTCTCTTTCACACAATTTCACTTCTTAAACCAGCCTGTCCTCACACACCTGGCTCATTTCACACCTGCTTCACCTGTTATACACTTGTCTCCTTTTACACACCTCTTTTTCACATACCAGCCTCACCTAACACACCCGTTCCATCTTTCAGACTCCAATCTCACTTCACAACCTTGCCTCAACTCACACACCCTCATATAATCCTCAGTCTTAGGTCACATTTTCTAGACCTGTCACTCCGTCCACATTCAAATCACGTCTTTTACACTTTTATCCAAACATCCTTCACAGCATTCATACACTGTCACTTTTTCCGCATTTCTATCTAAGCATCAGTCACAGCTTCGATACACCCGCCACAAACATACAGCTGACTGACTGTACTTCAATATACATCTATGTCGACTTCCACAACTTATTATATACTTATTACAATTCTCATTTTTCTCATAAACATTCTCACACCTATAACACCTTCCTCATATGGCACATACTGCAACACACACGAGTTTATATCCTCAGTAAATAAGTAAATAAGCAAATAAAAATGCATAATGATCTGGTCTTCAACACCTCTGCCCCTCCCCAACACACACATACTTTCCTCTTATCTCGCACCAACCGCACCTTACAAACCTCAAACACACACACACACACACACACACACACACACACACACACACACACACACACACACACACACACACACACACACACACACACACACACACACACACACACACACACACACACACACACACACACACACACCTGGGCCACAAGTCACCCCCGTCAGGCCCTCCTTCACAATACATTACATCTTTATCCTTCAGATGAGCCGTGTAATCAAGAATGCTGCTACGCCTTACGTCACGGCTGAAGGTTGAGGTGAGGCTATGGTGGGCCAGGAATGAGAGGCAGGGAATGGGTGGAGGGTTGAGAGGGGGGAAAAGGACGAGGGTAAGAGGCAAATGGGAGGGGGAAAGGAGAGACTAGGAAGGAGGAAGGGGTAAAGGTGAGGGTATGCATGAGGCATGTATGAGAGGGTCACGGGAAAAGTGTGAGTGTGTGAGAGGTGAGAGGCAAAGAAGGGATATAGGAGAGAGAGTAAAGAGGGAGGAGGTGTGAGGAAAGGAGGACAAGAGAAGAGGGAGAGAAACATGAGATGGAAAGGGTTAAGGTGCGGATATGGAAGGGGCATGACTGACGGGGCGAAGGAAAGGGGTGAATGTGTGGAGGAGGACGAGGAGGATACTGGGAAAAGGAGGAAGTTAAAGGTAAAGAAATACCTGAGTAAGGAATGAAGTGGCGAAGAGCTATGAAAGAGGGAGTGGGAGGTATGTGAGAGGGAGAGGTGGGGGGACAGGGATAGTGTAGATGAGAGGAGTGAGGGCAAGAGAAGGGGCGGGTCAGTGGGAGGGAAGGGGCAGAGGAAGAGAGGAGGGAGGAGGAAAGGAAGGGAGGAAAAGGAAGGGATGGAGAAATGGAGGGGGAGAAAGAAGAGGGAGAGGGAGTAAGTGTGCCAGGGATGTGAGGGAGAGTATGGGTGTGAAATGAGTGAGAGAGAAGAGTGCAAGCGTAAATGAGTGGGTGTACAAAGTGAAAAAATTAAGATGAGTGTGCGAGGGGAAAGGATGAGAGTGTGGGGTGTGGGTTGAGGGAATGAAAGTCTGGGTGTGACGACATAGTGTTGGGAAAGAGGGTGTGGGCGTGAATGGGATGGGATCATGAGCAAGAGCATATGAGGTTAAGGGTGTATGAAGTGAGCGAGGGGTGAGGGTGTATGGAGTGAGAAGCGAGGGTGAGGGTGTATGGAATGAGGAGCAAGGGTGAGGGAGTGTGGAGTTTAAGACGTGGGAATGACGGTGTGGAGTGGGGGTGAGACTGGGGGTGTGGAGTATGCACTGGAGATGAGTGTGTGAGGAAAAAAGGAAAACGAAGGTGTGAGAGAATGTTTGACGTCGAGGAAGAATGGGTGAAGGTGAGAGGGAGAAGAATGTATGGGGACGGGGAGAAGCATAATGAGTGATGGTGGGGATGTGGGGAGGCAGCGGCAGGGTATGGGGAAATGGTGTGAGTGGTAGACTGAGGAGGAAAAAGATAAGGCGACGGAGTGAAGTGGAAGTAGAGGGAAGGAGTGTGAAGATGTGAGGGCAGAGGGGAGAGGGTTGGTGGGGGTGAACGGTAAGGGGAGAGGGTTGGTAGGGATGAAGGGTGAGGGGAAAGGGCTTGTGCGGGTGAGGGGAGAGGGTTGGTGGGGGTGACGAGTGACGGGAAAGTGTAGATGGGGGTAAAGGGTGTGTGGAGAAGGTTGGTAGAGAAGAAAGGTGAAGGCAAAGGTATTGGTGGGGGAGAAGGAAGGGAAAGGTGTTTGTGGGGGGTGAAGGATGAGAGGAGAGGGCTGGTGCGGGGTAAGGGCGAGGGGAGAGGGTTGTTGGTGGAGGTGCAGGATGAGAAGGTTGGTGAGGGGAGTGAAAGTGAGGGGAGAGGGGTGGTAGTGGGCGAGGGGAGACGGGTAGTGGGGGTGAAACTGAGGGGAGAGGGGTGGTAGGGATGAAGGGAGACGGTTGGTGAGGGGTGTAAGTAGAGAGTCGGTAGGGGTGAGGGGTGGGTAGAGGGGGTTTATAGGGTAGAGACACAGTTTGTAGAGGTGAACAAAGAGAGGTGTTGTAAGAGCTGAGTGATGAATACAAAGATATATTGGGTACAGCGTCAATTTACATCACGTTTTGTTCTGCCCACAATACTGTCTGACTCACTCAACACTGCCTGGCCCAAACACATACTACACTGAATTAAAGACAGGTGAATATTTCCTGTGTGGAGTTCAAGTAGCAGTAGTCGTGGTGCTAATGAAGGAAGCTGTAATGGAGTAATGGTGGTTGTGATAATGGTGGTTGTAGTGATGCTGGCAATTGTGGCTGTGGTGGCAGGAATGGATAATTGTGGTAGGCTAGTTACATCCTATCTCATCCCAGACTAAGGAAGGAAAACAGATCATTACGACGACGACGACGACGACGATGATGATGCTGATGATGCAGAATATACATGTACCTGTCGTAGTGGTACTGTTAATGGAGGGTAAAGGGGTGTTGATGGAATAATAATATTTGCAGATATAAACAGTGGTAGTTAGGATATTAGGTTAAATGGGGGCAAGACACCAACGAAGGTGGTGGTGGTGGTAATGACAGCAGGTGTGATGATACTGGTGTGGAGTGGTGGTGGTGGTGATGATGGCGGTGGTAATGATTGTGGTAATGGTGGTGGTAGGTAGGGTAATGGTGGTAATTGTGGTGGTAGTGGTAAGAATGGTGAGGTGTGGTAACAGTGGTAGCACAATGGCGGTAAGTATGATGTGGTGTGATAAGTGTGAAAAAAAAGGTCGTGGAAAGTAAAGTAATGGCGGTAATTGTGGGAGTAGTGGTAAGTGTGGTGTGGTGCGGCAAGAATGGTAAGTATTGCAATGGCGGTAGGTGCGGTGTGGTGTGGAGTGGTGTGGTGGTCGGTGTGGTAAAACTGGAATGCGTCGTAATGGCAGTAGTTGTGGTGGTGATGGTGGCAGGTGTGGTAATGGCGGTAGTTATGGTAAATTGCAGGTGAGGTGATACTTCTCCTTAGGCAGCAACTTAACCGCTACTGAAAATAAGTAACCTCAGTCCACCACAACTATGCCAGCCTCTCTCACTCATCGCCTGTAATAAGCTTTCATAATAAGAGGCGTTTCGTGTTATTTTTTGCAGTTGCTTTTTCCTTTTGTACTTTTTTTCCCTTTTCCCTCTTTCTCCTTACACCACCAGACCCTCACTCACCGCCTTGCTAGTGGTAATACTCCTTCATGTGGTGGCACTGATATAACCGATCCGCTCCCCTGCCTGGCTATACATACGTTCCTCAACTCCCTCCCTATTCCCCAAAAGAAGGATGTGGATTGCAAGACGATGATGACTAACTTCACTCAGCAGTCCACTGGTTCATTTTCACATGCACCGGGGTTTGCATCTATTACTGGCCTGCCTCTCTCTCTCTCTCTCTCTCTCTCTCCATTCATTTTCCCCTTCTTCCCTCTTCTATGTGGAGGGACGGTGGTGCAAGTGTTAGCATATCCAATTCGCAACTGGACGAATTCAAGTTTGACTCCTAGGCCGCTCAGACTGTTGGACAAAGTTTGTTTTCCCTCCTGTCCCTGTTCACCCAGCGGAACAATTAGGGACCTGGATGTTACTGGCTGTTCCGGGTCGTGTTCTAAATCTCACTGTTTGCCTTAATGGCCTTCGTGCAGTGGATAGCCACTAATCCCAAGCCTCTTCCTCCTCCTCCTGGTCATCATCATCATCTCTTCTACTTTCTCTTCCTCCTCCTCCTGCTCTTCATCACCATCTCTTCTACTTTCTCCTCTTCCTCCTCCTACTTTCTCTTCCTCCTCCTCCTGCCCTTCATCACCATCTCTTCTACTTTCCCATACTGAACTCCTCCTCTTTCCTACTTCTCTCTTCTCCATTTACTCCACTTCCTTCACTACGCCTATTCCATTCTCTATAACTCCTCCCTACCTCGCCCCTCCCCTTTCATCACAGTGTCCATATGTTTACCCTGGGACACATTTTTTTCTTTCTTCACCTCGTCCCTCCTCTCCCTCTTTCCCCTCCCCATCTCTTCTGCCCTCCTCCTCCCCTCCTGCATTCTATTTTCCCGCTTCCCTTACTCTTCAATTATTACTCCTCTCCTTTCTCTTCCACGTTCCCCTCCCTGCCTCCTCTCCCTCAGGTCAACACTTCTTTCTCACCCCTCTGCCATCCCCACCCCCCTTCTCTCTCTCTCTCTCTCTCTCTCTCTCTCTCTCTCTCCTTTCCTTTCCTTTCCCCTTCCCCCACACACTTTTCCCTTCACCTTCCCAGTTTCTCATCTTTCTCTCCGCTCCCCCACCCTTTCTCTTCCCCTTTCTCTCTCACTTTCCCCTGCTCACTTCCCCCTACCCTCCATCTCTCCCTCCAATTATTCCTTTCCCCATCCCCCCCATCTCTCTCTCTTTCTCTCTGGTGGTGCGTGAGGTGTAAGAGATAAGGGCAGGCGAGATGGCATCAGCGGTGCCTCTCACACACACTCCTAAGTAATTGGAACACGCAGCCATCTTCATTCCTTCCCTCCAACCCTCCATCTTTATCTCACCCCCTCCCTCCTTACCTCCCTCTTTATCTCTCCAGTTTCCCTCCCCCTCTCCCTCCATTTTCTCTCTGTTTCCCTCTCTCCCTGAATTTTTTGCTCTCACTCAGTTTCCCGTCCTTTTCTCCCAGTTTCCCTCCCTCCCTCAGTTTCTCTCCATCTTTATCTCTCTCAGCTTTCCTCCCGCCATACTTATCAGACACCTTTCCCTCCCTCCTCCATCTTCATCTCTCCGCTTCCCTCCCTCCACCTCTATCGCAGTTTTCCTCCCTCAGTTTCCCTCCTTTCCTTCTGCTATAATCTCCCTCAGTCCCCCCCCCCTCTCCCTGTTTCCCTCCCTCTCTCCATCTTTATCTCTCTGTCTCCCTCCCCGGCATTCCTCCATGGCACCTTCAAATTACTCACTCTGCCTCTGTGACATATTTATCCGTGTTCCCTCTCACCTCCACTTCCCAGTCTCTCTCTCTCTCTCTCTCTCTCTCTCTCTCTCTCTCTCTCTCTCTCTCATAGATATATTCCTCTCCCTATGCATTCCTTTCCTCAAATTCCCTTTCCTTTTAATGCTGTTTTTGCCATAACAATATTGTACCGGGTACCCGTTTCCCCCTCCCCCCCGAAATATCAAAGGTTAGGATGTTTATGTGAGTACTGGTCATCAAGGTCAAATTCCTGTTGTTGTGTTGTGGGCTACAGGAAACCATTAGGCTTATCACCCAGGGCCGAGCCACATGAAGGTGAAAGAAGAAAAACATAAAGTGACATGAAAAATGGAAGTAATAAACAGAGGAGGGCAGACACAAAAAAAAAAAAATATAAATATAAATATATATATATATCTATATATATATATATATATATATATATATATATATATATATATATATATAAAAGTGAGGGGAAAAGAAGGCACCACTACAACACGTGAGTGGATGATGCCGGTAACCGCCTACCTTCTCAAATTCGTGCAGGCCTGAGAAACTCCCTCATACTTTCTTGCCAATTGTTTCAGCATACGGCATGTTACAATTCTCCTGTATGTTCTTATCTCACTAGTATGTTCTTATAACACTTTGCTGTTCCCCTCGTATTTCACATTCTCGTTCAATCTGAGAGAGAAGGGAGTGAGTCGGGGGGAGGGCAGTCATATGATATGTGACAGAGCGACTTGGAGTCGTTTTGTCTGCGGCCACCCTTTGCGGGATTAGGGCGTTGGGCTATTTTATTTTTTGCGCTTGGGGGTGGGAAGTGAGGAAAGGATGAGACGCACAAAGATCATAAATACCTAACCTCTGTCGACTCCAGGTTAACATTAACATTTTCCTACGGCTTACTGAATGCCTGCCACATGAAAAAATAACATGAGGGCAAAACAACGAGCAAATCCATAAAGACTAACGAGTTTTTACGGAAATTAATCGCGAGGTAAAGGTTGTTTGGCGCGCTTTTTTGAGCGTGAAATAGCCCGGGCATCTGTGTGTGTGTGGGGTTGGATACTGGCTGGCTTGGGAAGATTTCATAACACACCTTTCTCAGCGCTTTTCCTCAGTAACTTTCATCTTAACACTGGCTTTTATGCTACTTACGTCTTTGTAATGTCGTCATAGTTTGCAAAAGTAACATATAAGAGGGTAATAAGGCATAGGGTGGGAAATAAATCACAAGGGAAGAAGCACTCCGAAGTCTCCCACGTCCACCCACAATACGGCCCCGCGGCTGGCAAGACCCTCCCGCCAATAGATTAGCGCCGGTATTCTCTGCGCGCGCCGGCGGTATTGTAGCGACCGTCACCGGGTTAATTATTTCGAAAAGGATCAAATAGCGAGATGGCGGAGGGATGGATAGTAAGTCAAGCCGCACCACAAAGGCTGAGTGTGGCGGCCTGGCATAATCTCGCCCGGCCATTGAGCGAGATCTGCCGCAGTATTTACAAAAATTCTTGAGCTTCGTCTTGCACCAGATTCCTCGTTTACTCTTCTGTCTTCACTTATACGTTAACCATACACTCCAAAACCGGGCTGGAGTGAATATTAGAGCGAAAAATACGAAAAAGAAAGCAATATAAGAAAACAGGAAATAGTTACAGGAGACTCGTTTTAGAAAGCAGTTAAGATCCGTGATAAATGCGACTCTGGCACCCGTGGCGCGCACAACAAAGCATCAATGGCGCCAAGCGATGTTCACCCGTAGTTCTCCCACCCATCCCGCCTCCATCCCACCCATAACCCGCCCACAAGTCACTCGATAACTCACCCGCCCTGACACTAAAGTCGCGTATTTAAATTTGTGGAGGAGCGATTTTTTTTTTTTTTTTTCCCGCGCGAACACCCAACCGTCAATCAGGACCCGCATCTGCGACCTTCTGGAAAACTATGTCGACGGGCAGATAGGCCTACAGTATTTTCACAAGGTATACAAGTTCGGCCTCTTCAGTCCGATGGTGAGGGACGCCTTCACGCGGTCGCACTGACAATCGACCTCCTCCACTGAGCGGTTAAAGAAACATCCCTCAGCTCCCTTCCCTATCCCCCGACAGGAAGAAGAAAAGAAACCTAAGCCTGCAGTCCACCGGGTGGAGCCAGGGGTTGCAACTGCTTACAATCCTATGACATTATTTAACCACTTCACTCCGATGGCGCATTTACTGGCTACCTTCAGACGATTTGGTTAAGCTATTTTTTTTTTTTTTCGCCTTGAGGGGTTATATGCAGCGTTCATTAAACCGTTCAAAACAGACATTCCTAAATTTAATAATAATATCTGGAGGTAATAAGACAGGACTAAAAATGGCATCCATGTACTGAGGAGGTTAATATTGCCACCTCCACACGATTTTATTTTGCTTGGGAGGGATTTTTCTAACTTATAGGAATGTCTGATATAGCTATAACTGACTTCAATACAAAATGCCTCCCTTATGATTAAAAACATTCTGGTTGAAGGGGTTAATATCACAAGAGAGAGAGAGAGAGAGAGAGAGAGATCGCATCACTATTACCAGACCACCAACAGGCATTCATCAGAGGCCAATATCCCACCACCCAACCTGTATTTATTACACTGGCTGTAAGGCGGTGTGCGGGGTGGCAGGGGCAGGGAGGGGAGACACAGACCAAGAGCTAGCTTCACTATACTCAGTTTGTTTTTACCTGACGGAACTGGGCCACTCCCACAACCTGAATACTGCCATGGTCGTATGAAATTAGCTGAGTCTTTGCTACAAGGTAAGAATGAGAGTCCTTGGTTGTTAGTCAAATTGACCCTCCACCCTGACTACACCAGGCCATCAACTGAGCAGAAAAGTGTTAGGGATCTTCGTCGGGTGCCAACAAATGTGCTGTAACAAACTTTTAATCTACTCCATGACGTACCTATAATTTCTTCTTTTTACAGGAAGAACAAGGAAGGCTGCAGAACCGCACCAAAATACCCAAGACCTGCTGATTCACGCACAAACCTGCGATTAATTCCGTCTAGTACACCTGCTTTTTGTTTCTGCTGGGAAAGCTGTCTTCCCACATTACTTCTTTCAGCAAAAACAGATCTGAGGCTACGGGAGGTAAATGATCGAAAGTCTGTTAATCTCGCCTCAAAACACACCTTTGGCCTCATTGTTCCACTATGATAATTAGCAATAACAACACAAACATGCTTGGAAACAACATCACCTGTATTTGAATACACATAAATACAGGCTTCGTGTTTCACTGTATATTGTTATCTATTTACACACGATGCCACGATTATAAGGCACATGTTGCCTCGAACAGTTTCCCGCCACTGTATAAATTAGCTGATGATATAGACACACTTGGAAAATACGTCACGGGTGATGAGAATACGCAAAACACAGGCTTCATCTAGCACTCATTTTATCATTTATTTATATGGGAACTCTTACTATAGCTTATCCATAAAAATGTAGCTTCATATTATACTCATTATTAGCCTTTCTCTATATGAAGGATTTTACTGTCACTTCTCCATAAAAATAATTACCTATCATGTAAACACGGCTGGAGAATATGTCACGGGTGATGAAAATATACTGAACACAGGCATCATATTTCACTCTTTATTAGTACTTGTTTATATGGGGACATTAACTATCACTCCCCCTGCTCTTATCAGTCCTTATCCAATCCCCTGCCTGCCCCTGCCCTCACTCCACGGCTCTCTATCAACCCTAAAAAAGCCCTTACTGTCTTCATTAAGGTTAGAGCTGGCGATCCGGACATTAGTTATCGCTGTTAAAGGCTAAAATGACCATATGGAGCTTTAGTGTTGTGAGTTAAGGCGATAGGGGAGTTTGGGTGGGATGAAGGTCAGGGAAGGAACAGGGCGAGAGGAAGGAAGGGTATGAAGAGATGGAGAAGGAAGAGAGGAACCGAACAGAGTGAGGAGGAAAAAAGAAGCAAATAAGCAGAACGAGAAGGAAGAAGGAGGTGGCAACACGAGAAGCAAGAAAGCAGCGGATAAAGAATGAGATGGATGAAAATGGATGACAAAACAAGAAAACACGGAACAAAAAGCGAGGAGGAGGAGGAGGAGGAGGAGAAGGAGGAGGAGGAGGAGGAGGAGGAGGAGGAGGAGGAGGAGGAGGAGGAAGAGGAGGAGGAGGAGGAGGAGGAAGTGAGGGATGGAAACGAGCAAAAAGAAAGAAGGGAAAGAGCATTGTGACAAAAAGGAAGGGAAGGACTAGTGTGAGAGGGATGACGGAAAGAAGAAGGAAACGAGTGAGGAGAAGGAAAGGAGTTGTGTGAGAAGAAGGGAAGGAAGTGAGAGAGAAGGAAGTAGAAAGGGAAGAAAGAATGAGAAGCAAGAAGGGAAGGAAGGAACAGTGAAATGGATGAAGGGAGGGAAAGAACAGAATCAGGTGGAAGAATGTATGGAAAGAACTGAAAAAGAGAATGAGGGGAGATGAAGAGAAATGGGAAATGATGAAGTCAATACAACGAGAAGGGGAAAAAAGGGAAATGAACAGAACGAGAAGGAAGAAGGAAATGAAGAGAAAAATAAAGCAAGAAATTATACACTGGAAAGAATTAAAAACGGAAGGAAGAAAGCAAGAATAAGGAATTAAGGAAATAAATGTAAGGAAGAAGAAAAGGAAAGAACAAGTAAATGGGAGGGTACCAAAAGACGACGACGACGACAACAAGGAGGAGGAGGAGGAGGAGGAAGTGAACATAACAAGAAGGAAGTAAATGAGAGACGACTGCGATGGGGAGGGAGGAGAAGGGAGAGGAAGAAGGAAAAAATAAAAACTAAAAGTTAAAAAAAAAGGAAGACAATGAACGAAGGGTGAACACGGAATGAGAGAGAGAGAGAGAGAGAGAGAGAGAGAGAGAGAGAGAGAGAGAGAGAGAGAGAGAGCGAGGAGAGAAGGAAAAGACAGAGGACAGCCAAGAATTTTTACGTCAACAGGAAATGACGAGGAAAAATTGCCCCCTTCTCTGCCCTGGCCAAAATAAATATCTATAAAGACGTCGTGTGCATAATAAAAAGAATATAAGACCATAAGGGGCAGGTAAAAGCCGCTGGGGTGATGATCCACTCGCTAAAAAATAAAATAAAAGATAGCGAGGAAGGGCAGAGGTGGGGAGGAAAAGAAAATACGATGATGATGATGCTGATGATGATGATGACGAGGAGGAGGAGGGGGAGGAGGAGGAGGAGGAGGAGGAGGAGGAGGGGAGGAGAGGAGAGGAGAGGAGAGGAGAGGAGAGGAGAGGAGAGGAAAAGAGAGGAGAGAGAATCCAAAGAACCAAGGGGCAAGAAAGTGATACAGAAGAATGAATTAAAGTTAGAGACAGAATAAGGAAATAAAGAGAGAGAGGGGAAAAACCTGCCAAATAAGGTGACAGGTGTGAGGCTGGGTACGGTATGTCCTTATAAGGCAACACCACCCACCTGCCTACCTGCCTGCCTGCCTACCTCCCCGCTTCTCTCTTTCTCTCTCTCTCTCTCTCTTTCTCTCTCTCTCTCTCTCTCTCTCTCTCTCTCTCTCTCTCTCTCTCTCTCTCTCTCCACTTTTTCGTTTTTACTCCACTTTTTTTTCTCGTCTCTCTCTCTCTCTTTCTCTCTCTCTCTCTCTCTCTCTCCTTCACACTGTATAAGCATTAGGTGGGAGTGAAGGTGTGTGTAGGTGGGTGCAAGTGGGTCAGGGTGGAAGGTGAGGAAGGACGGGGTGTGTGTAGGTGGGAGGCAGTGGGTGAAGATAATGTACGTGGTGTATGAATGTACGTGGGAGGCGGAGCTAAGTGGGTGGCGGATATGAAAGGAGGTTAATATAAGTGGGTGTATGTAAATGTGAAGTAAGTGTGGGTGGGTTGTGGGTGTAAGGGAGGTGGGTTGTGGGTGTATGGGAGGTGTGTGTTGGCGGGGGATGGGTGTATGGGAGATGGGTGTAAGTGGGTTGTAGGTATATGGGACGTGAGCGTGGGTGGGTTGTATGGGAAGTGGATGTAGGTGGAAAGTGGGTGTATGGGAGGTGTGTGTAGATAGGAGATGGGTGTATGGGAGGTGGGTGCAGGTGGAAAGTGGGTGTATGGGAGGTGGTAGGTGTGTGTAGGAGGGAGATGGGTGTACTGGACGCAGGTGGGAGTTTGGTGTAGGTGGGAGGTGGATGTGGCTGGGAAGTGGATGTAGGTGGTAGCTGGGTGTAGGTGAAGGGAGTGTAAATGGGAGATGGGTGTGGGTGGAAGGTGTGTGGTGCGTCTAAGGAGAGATGGACTAAGGTGGGAGGTAGGTGTAGATGGGATGAGGATGTAAGTGGGAGGTGACTGCTGCTGGGAGGTGGGTAAGAGCGGAAGTATTTATGAGTGAGTGGGAGGGGGTGGGTGTGGGTGGGTGTGAGGCTAGAAAGTATGTAAACTAAATGGCTACATGGAGGCCGTAGGTGGGTGGTGGAAGATGGAGTTGGCAAGGGTGTGCAGGTGGGTAGGGGGTTGGTGGGGCAAAGCTTAGGTGGGTAGGAGGTAAGCGGGTCTCAGGCTCTCAGCGCAGGTGGTGGTTGATCACTACTATGCCAAGAATTGAAATCACCCATATTTTGGTTGTATTTACAGTGTGTGTGTGTGTGTGTGTGTGTGTGTGTGTGTGTGTGTGTGTAAATTATTTTTGAGAATGGGAAGGAGGGAAAGATGAATGGAATAAAAATAAACTAGATGGTACGAAGAGAACCAAAGAATGAAGAAAGTAAAGGAAGGTGGGAAGGAAAGGTATGAAGGAAGAAAGGGAAAAGGAAAATGAGTGAAAGGGGAGGATGAAGCGCGGAAGGAAGGAAGGAGGCGAGAGGGAAGTTGGTGAGAGAAAGGGGGATGGATAGAGATAAGGAAGAGGGAAATGAGAAAAGAAATCACGGAAGGTAAAACGAAGAAAAGAAGACAAGAACGGAATGAAAGGCAAAAAAAAAAAGAATGAGAGAAAGAAAGGGGGAACGGATGAGAGATGGAAAGAAGGAATGGAAGGGGAATATTTTGGCAGGATGGAGGGGGACAAGATGGAATGGGGGGAAAAAGGGAAGGTAAAGGAGAAGAAAACGAGATCATAAAGAAATGCGAACGACAGGAAGGAAAGAAGGGAGGAAGGAAGGAGGAAACTGAAAAAGGGAGGGAGGGAGGGATGGCGCGAGGGACGAAGGAGACAAGGTTGGGCTAGTAATTTTTGATGGATGAGAAGGGGTGGAGGGGAGGGAGGCGAAGAGGGAGGGAGAGAATCCATCATCACTACACCCTCCCTCTCGTTACCAACCAACCTTGACTACACATAGGTGCTCAGACAGGTAGACAGACAGACAGACAGATGGATGGATGGGTGGGTAAATACAGGTACACAAAAACATATAAACACAGATAAATATACGGTACACGCAAGGCTACAGAGAGAGAAATGGCGATAAACAGATGCGGACTGACAGACAGACAAACAAAAACAGACTGACAGACACAGATAGATACACAGCTGGAGACTGACACATGGCCTGATAGATGCAGATAGACAGGCAGGTAAAAAGGCAAATGCAGTAATTAAAACATATACCAACACACTGGGACAGGTAAATTGACCAGACCTCAGAATTAAAGAACTGAGAAAATCCTATATTGTACAGTGAGCTAAGCCTGAGTGGAGAAAACAGAAAGAGACATACATATATACATGACTGGATAGAGAGACTGAGATAACATGGAAGAAACAAAACATAATGACAATGAATGATAAAGACGGAGATATTCGAGAGAGAGAGAGAGAGAGAGAGAGAGAGAGAGAGAGAGAGAGAGAGAGAGAGAGAGATTCATATCCAAATAAATCGGTAGGGAAGATGAGCTACGAAGCCTGCTATGGCCGTAAAACAACAGGTGAGTCAAGGGCAATACGTATGGACAGGTGGAGATAGACTTAGGCAGATGGGCAGGTAGATAGAGGGGTACAAGTGACAACCTCATTACCTGGGAAACAATTGGGGGTGACGTGTGCGTGACCTACCCTGGGGTACACACACACACACACACACACACACACACACACACACACACACACACACACACACAAATGGGGTCATACATATAGACAAGAATATTACACACACATACACAATCATACGCCCATACTGCCTCTCGTACACATGTATACTTCCAAAAATATCCTACACATACACACCTACACACACTAATACGCACATCACACCTATTTACATAACTTACACACTGCGCCTCCAATGATAATATTTCAAGAGAGCTCCACATCTACGTAAACTCATACATACATACATACACAAACGCTCATATGTACGCATTAGCACTTCCAAACGTAGACAGATACTAATACCGGTACACACAGAGCTACACTTACACTTGCACATATACAGTCACACGGGTATACTTATACTCTATTTGCGTACATATACCGGTTTAAACACATTTACATACAAACTGGTTTACGCACACACATGGGCACCGGCTAACGTACATTATGCTTCACGCCTACACAAAAATACCTACAAAATACACACACACACACACACACACACACACACACACACACACACACACACACACACAGGCTCTTAAGTAGTAGCCTTAAAAGTACAAAATAGCATAACTCTCTCTCTCTCTCTCTTTTCTTACACACCTGGCTGAATAAAATCGAGTGAGGTTACAAGACCAAATTACGGTGCTAGAGTTTCCCCCACAATGAGAGGGTTAATGGTGACAGTATCTACACCCTCTACACCACCACCCCGCCCCTACACACACCCACAACACCCCCCGCCCGCCCCTACATACCTCCTCAACACCCCGCTTCTACACTCCCTCTCAGCTGAATAATATGTATGGCGTTAGTAGGAACAGAATACAAGATTTGCCCCGACCATGAAAAGGCTAAAAATGACTTATAGATTATTCTTCACACCTACATAAAGTTACTTACATATGCAAATAAACACACACAGCACACACACACACACACACACACACACACACACACACACACAGATTGTAAGTGGTAACCTGAAGGAGCAAATAATTTAACTCTACCACAATAGCTTTCTCTCTCTCTCTCTCTCTCTCTCTCTCACTCTCTCTTTGCTTATTCTTGCTATCCCCAGACGATTTTATTCAGCTCAGGGGAGGCTTTTGGAACAGGAGGGGTTAGAGACAGCCTTCCTTAACCCCTTCACTACGTAGGCTTGGTATCTAAGAGGACGTTTGAGGGAAGAATACAATAAGAATAGCGTCCCCAGCCTTGGCGAGTTATAAAATATGCAAAACACCCAGCATACAATGGGCGATTAGTGTGTGTGTGTGTGTGTGTGTGTGTGTGTGTGTGTGTGTGTGTGTGTGTGTGTGTGTGTGTGTGTGTGTGTGTGTGTGTGTGTGCTTTACTTACACACACACAGACACACGTAAAAACAACAAATTTTCCCCTCCGACTGCTGATTACGAAATTTGAAGTCCAATTCTGACTATCCCCTGAAAATTTTACTTGGCCTAGGAAAACACACGGCAGCAGGACACAGCCTACCCTGGTTAACCCCAACACGGCATGGAGGGATGAGGAGGGAAGGAAAGGAAGAAGGAAATGAAGGAAGGGTAGGAGAGAGGAAGAAAGAAGTGAGGGAAGGATGGAAGAGAGGAAGATGGATGTGAAGGAAGAATGGGAAAGAGGAAGAAGTAAAAAAAAAGGATGGGAGAGAGGAAGAAGCGAAGGAAGGATGGGAGAGAGGAAGAAAGAGGTGCAGGAAGGATGGAAGAGAGGAAGAAGGAAGTGAAGGAAGGATGGGAGAGAGGAAGAAGTGAAGGAAGGATGGGAGAGAGGTATGATTCACATAGTTTTAATCTTCTCAGGAAAATTCACAAACAAAAAAAACGCAATACACAGTGATAATGAACACTTGATTTGGCCTCCAGTTTCCTTTCCATCTATCTATCTATCTATCTATCCTTCTAACCATCTAGTTTATTATCTACCTTCTTTACCTTTCTATCTACTTTTCCAACCAATTATTCTATTACCTATTTATTTTACCTTTAACTTCCTTTCTAACTTTTTTCTTTTAAATTAACAAAACAGAGGAAGGAAAAACAAATGATCAGAAAATTAATCCATGCACCAGACTACAGGTGTCCTCCAATCATAAAAAAAACCTGTAACACTTGGACTTGAACAGGTGTAGGTTGACGTTTGGGGGGGAAACCACTCAAGGGAAGCGAGTTACAAAAAGATGCAGTTTGGGAGGGGGGGGGGGAAGGAAAGAAAAAGAAAATTGTGCTAGGCAGAAGCTCTACAATATGGCAGTGTGACAGTCTAATCGTGAGCGCTATCCTTCCACCTACTTACTCACCTACCCATCCAGCAATCCGTCTATAAATCCAAATATCCACTATCCACTTTATAAGCGTGGAATCTATCAGTAAATCCACATACCACATCCATCTATCTGTCTATCTATTCATCCATCTATCTATCTGTCTATCTATTCATCCATCTAACTATCTGTCTATCTATTCATCCATCTATCCACCCATCCTCTATCTATTTACACAACAGCGGTATCTGTAAGCCAAGCCACATGCCCTATCCATCTCCCCCCCAATCTATTTCTATCTATCTGTCTATCCTGCATCTATTTTAAACGACAGCGATACCTACCAACAATCCATTAATCTATCCGTCTATCTATCCACAACATACCTTCTATCTATTCCATCCAACAGCTGTCTCTATCAACCAGCCGACCTGCTCATCCATCTATCCGTATATCCATCTATCTTGCATCTATCTTATACGACAGCACCACCTGCCGATCCAGCTATCCGTCTATCTCATCTATCTATCGACCACCCAGCTGCCAGCCAAGGAAGTCACTCCACATTACCTCTACCTCACTGGCTTGAGAGAGAGAGAGAGAGAGAGAGAGACCAGGGATAGAAAAAAAGGGACGGACACCACGGCTGGGAAGGACACATGAGAGAAACCACATCAAGGAAAAAGAGAAGAGAGGAGAAAGACTAGGGCAGGAAGAGAGAAGAGAGGAGAAAGACTTGGCCAGGAGGAGAGAAGAGAAGAGAGGTCGAGGCAGGGAAAGAGAGGAGACCATACCTTCATAGCGTTTAACTCCTTCAATCCGGCAACATATATTTTTTCTAATTCCTGCCTACCCACAGCCAGTTTTATTCAAATGAGATAAAATTTACCGATATGGAGGTGTTATATCATCTCTTTCACTACATAGGCGCTTTCCCAAAATTACCTTCATCGTCTGGGGCAGCAAAAACAAAATTACTAGATATTAAGACTATTTACACTTTTTTAATGTTGGCAAATTTTCTGGCACTCATGTGGTGTATAAGAATTTTGTTTATATGTACAGATATCATTCTTCCATCTGCACCAAATTATACAGTTTCTAGAGGTTAAAGTGTGTATTGCATCGTTTGTTTATGCTTTTATCCTTTATTGAATACTGTCCCTATTATTCTATTCATAACCTTTCCTGGGATTATGATAAGTGGAAAGATCGCTTGTTTATCGTTTTATCAATCACTTCAAGACAAAATCAACAACAAAATCAATCACTTCACAACAAAACAACAAAACCAATCACTTCACAACAACAAAATCACTTCACAACAAAACAACAAAACCAATCACTTCACAACAAAATGAGCAAAATCAATCACTTCACAACAAAATGAGCAAAATCAATCACTTCACAACAGAACAACAAAATCAATCACTTCACGACAAAACAACAAAATCACTTCACAACAAAATGAACAAAATCAATCGCTTCACGACAAAATCAACAACAAAATCAATCACTTCACAACAGAATCAACAACAAAATCAATCACTTCACAACAAAACAACAAAATCAAACACTTCACAACAAAACAACAAAATCACTTCACAACAAAACAACAATCACTTCACAACATATTCAACAACAAAATCAATCACTTCACAACAAATTCAACAACAAAATCAATCACTTCACAACAAAACAACAAAATCACTTCACAACAAAACAACAATCACTTCACAACATATTCAACATAAGAATCAATCACTTCACAACCAAACAACAACAGAATCAATCACTTCACAACAAATTCAACAACAAAATCAAACACTTCATAACAAAACAACAAAATCAATCACTTCACAACATATTCAACAAAATCAATCACTTCACAACAAAACAACAAAATCAATCACTTCACAACAAAACAACAAAATCAATCACTTCACAACCAAACACAACAGAATCAATCACTTCACAACAAATTCAACAACAAAGTCAATCACTTCACAACAAAACAACAAAATCACTTCACAACAAAACAACAAAATCAATCACTTCACAACAAAAGCATAAGCGAACAGCAGCAAGAAAATTACGAACAAAAAAATATATATAATCCACAATACTCTTTCAACTTCGATAGCTAAGTATTCATAACGGATCTAAATTATTTTTTTTTTTAACGATAAGCAGGTCTCCACAGCGGTAATAATTGTCAAAAAAAAAAAAAAAAAAATTGTCTTATTTTTCACGTTCTCCTCCACTCTGGTTTGACGGTGTGGTTGTTGGGAGCTGAAACAGGGATGGTAAGAGCATACACAAGCAGCCTTACACAGAATATTACTTATTTTTATTGATTTGTTAATATTGCCACTTATAGGTAAGAGAATGGAAGGACTGGCGAATATTTTAACATGGATAGATACTAGGTGGATGGATAGACTGACGCATAAACTGAAGGACAACAGAACATGGACAGACAGACGGATGGACAGACATACGGAATTATCAATAGCTTAACATGGAAAGACAGATGGTTGGACAGATTTAAACAGGTGAACATGGACTGACAGATATATGAATGGATAGGCAGATGGATTAACAAACACCTGAACACCGACAGATACATGGAGTGAAGAACACCTGAACATGGACAGAACACCTGACACACGGACAGGGAGACACGTAGGTAGGCACTGTACTGTACATTACACAGAAAGGTATATGGGTATATGAAAGCACAGGCAGATGGGGCGATACGGAGAAACAGGTTAAAAAAAAAAAAAAATAGGTTAACCACTTGGCTTTCCCTATATCCCTCCACCAAATTTGCCAAAAATCGGATAAAAAAATCATCCACTCACTTGATGTAGTGCTGCCTACTTCTTCCTTAGCCTTTATCATTCTTTTTCTGTGCCTGTTGTCCTCTCTTCCTATTTCTCCCATCTCTCTTGTCACTTATTGCTTTTCTTTCCTTTACAGGTGGCTTTACATTGAGTGACAAGCCAAATGGTTTCCTGTAAGCCAAGAAACCATTTACAACGCTGGGTGGTAACCATATAACCAACTCATACGTGCTCCCTACGTGTCAGCAAGTGGGTTGGTGGAGGGTTAGTGCCCCTCCCCGTAAAACAAATAACTCAAAGTCAAATGGCCACCCCTTACGGGATTATGGCGTCTGGCAATAGATAGATAGATAGATTTTGTTAGCACACACACACACACACACACACACACACACACACACACACACACACACACACACACACATCACCGCATCAAAAGAGCTAACAGGACAACACTTACTCATACATAATCATACCCAGGCATCTTACTACCACTCTCCCCACCTCTCACTATCCCTTTCGGCGGTAATTCTCATCACGACTACCCCTCGGACGATTTTCTAAGCTTACAGGAGATGTAGTGAACGGATTAATGAAGGCTTTATCTAATTCCTCCAGCCCGAATAAATCTCCCTTAAGCTGAATAATATCGTCTGGGGATTGAAATAAAGAGAAAGAGGTACTGGTTTTGAAGGGGTTAACGTTGCTTCACTGGTATATAAAGGCAGCTAATTGCCTCCCTCCCCGCCCCTCATTATCCCTTGCAGCGCCAATCCCCTCGTTAAATAAAGTGTTCCCCCACATTCAATCACCACTAATCTCTCAACACACACCCGATTTTGTGAGCAGACCCACGCGTGCTCTGCCACAACCTCCCTTTCAACTCACGGACATCACCTGCATTTTATTTTTCCAGCTACCAAACGATTTTATTTTGTAAAGAACACCCTCGTTGTAATGGTAATATTGAAGAATCTACGGCGTCCTAATCACTCATCTGAAAAATATCACCTGGTAAATAGTAAAATGAATATCTGAATTAAACACTGCTGGCTACATTCAATCACGACTCGCCTCTCAACACGACCCACCTGAGATTGTGAGCAGAGCCACGCGTGCACAGGGTTTAATTTATGCAGCCACGTGATACACATTTTTATTTTATTCTTGCTACATCAGACCACTATATTAAATTTCTGATAAGACTTCTAGTACTGAAGCGGTTGAACAAGGCTACAACTAACTACATCCCTCTGAAAAGTCCCTCGACAACTAAATTAAACCTTCTGTTGGTAGCAATAATACATCATAGGTCAGAGTGAAATGGTTAATACTCTCAGTACGATGAGGATATATTCATTCTACTCTTGCTATATACAGGCGACTTCACTGCTTCCATCTCAAGACGTCATGTATGAGACCAACACTAACTTTTCCTGATCTTGCTGTGGGAGAAAATATAACCTTCGTGCACTCCATAACTCCTACAGCACCCAGTTTCACAGGGTATACTGCCATGGCCACTCCCCACACCGATGCCAGCTCATCATGCCCGGTTCATTACTCCCCTGACCCTTTCGTGGGGGATATTCTCAACTAACCCTTCATTGCACTCACACCACCCATTTTCACAGAGCATACTTCCCTTCCCAATCCCGCCGAGCATCAAGTATCCAGTCCACCCCACATGTATTTCCTCGCCTTACCCATTTCTTGCTTAGTTCAGGAGAGCCAATATGAAAGACAGGGTTTAAAAACAGCCTTCACTAACCCCACGCATAAGACAAATCTCTCGTTGAATGAAACCGTCTGGAAGCAGCAGGAGTACAGCTATTATAAAAGGCATCACCGTACTGAAGGGGTAAAGAATTATGTTAGCTTTATCATTACAACGATGACGACAACTATACTTTCTTCTGGCAGCCCTGTGTGTGTGTGTGTGTGTGTGTGTGTGTGTGTGTGTGTGTGTGTGTGTGTGTGTGTGTGTGTGTGTGTGTGTGAGTGAGTGAGTGAGTGAGTGAGTGAGTGAGTGAGTGAGTGAGTGAGTGAGGGAGGAAGGGAATGTGTGTGTGTGTGTGTGTGTGTGTGTGTGTGTGTGTGTGTGTGTGTGTGTGTGTGTGTGTGTGTGTGTGTGTGTGTGTGTGTGTGTTATCAAACCTAGAAAAGACCTGCCGTAGTGAAAGGGGCCAACCTCCATAAACACTTTCACCAAGGTCACGCTTTCGGTATTACACCCTAGCCATCTCCAGACGATTTTTCTCAGGCTAAGAAGGACGTGTCGTGGTGAGGGGATTGAGTAGGGACAGGTGTGTGTGCGTCGGACGTGGCTGTGGTAGGGACGGCCTCACATCATTACTCATAAATATTTCCTCCTCTTCTACCTAACAGCCCACAGCAAAGAGAAATGAAGGAAAAGAGAGAGAGAGAGAGAGAGAGAGAGATAAAATGATTCAATATAATAATTTCACTCTTACCTAACACCGCTTCCCCCTCCCCACCCCTCTCCCCCCCCCCGCCCAAACCCTGCCTGTGGGCGGGGGTGGGTTGTGTCTGTCTACGTCTTTCAGGAACCACCACTCCACCCATCCTAAGCCCGCCCACCCCACCCTTCATTCCTGCCCACTGTTCCCTCGCAGTCTCCTCCACCCTTCAATTCCGCCCACTCCACCCTCTAATCCCGCCCACTCTGCATTCAAATCTCGTCCACTCCATCCTCTAACCCCGTCCACTCTACCTTCAAAGCCCGCCCAATCCACCCTCCAACCCCCCACTCTTCCCTCGAATCCCGCCCACTCCATGTCTCATCCCACCCTCTCCACCCTCAAATCCCGCCCATTCCACCCTCAAATCCCGCCCACTCCACCTTCAAATCCCGCCCATTCCACCCTCAAGTCTCGCCTACTCCACCTTCAAATCCCGCCCACTCCATGCTCAAATCCTGCCCACTCTACCAAAAATCACCGCCCACTATACCCTCTGATCCCTCCCCCTCCACTCTCAAATCCCTCCCACTCCACCCTCAAATCCCGCCCATTCCACTCTCAAATCCCGCCCACAATTCTCTCACCATTTTTTCCACTCTCATTTCCCACTCACTCACTCCACCCTCAAATACTTCTCCTCCACCAGCTCCTCGCTTTCCACCTACTTTATCCCCACCGCCTCTCTCACTCCACCCACCCCACCCTAAAGCTCTATTAACCCCACTTAGTCGACACCTTCCACCTCTCTCCTACCGCCCACATGTCTACTCCACCCTGCCCTACCTACTACCCCCCTCCCCCACCCACTGCACCCTCCCTCCCTCACTCCCTCTGTCCCCCTCCCTACCTACTCATACCCAATCACCCATTCTTCCCTCTCCCCTTTCCCTTCCCTATCTACTCCCTCCATCTACCCTATTCTACCCACTAATGCCCCTTCCAACCTTCCCCTACCCCTAACCTACACTCCCCTCCCTTCCTTCCCCTCCCCTACCCAATCATACGCATTCCCTCTACCTCCAATTCCTTCCCCCATCCCCCACCCACCTTGCCTCCCCCTGTCCCATCCCTCCCCCAACCCCCAGCCTACTCATACCCACTTCCCCTTACCAACCCTTCCCCTCCCCACACACACCCCTACCCCTACCCCCATGTCCAAGCTCCCCCTACCTTACCAATTCATAAGCACTCCCCTCTTCCTCCCCCCCTCCTCGCCCCACCCATTTATACCCTCCCCCTCCGCTAAAGCTATCAATTCATACCCAGTCTTCCCCTCCTCCCCCTCCTCTTACTCAATACCCACTCCCTTCCTCTCCCCTTCCCTACCCACCCGTACTCATCCCCCCTTCGACCTCCTCCCTCCCTCCACCCTACCCACTCCCTTCCTCTAATCCCCCACCCCCTTCCCACTTCCCCCCACCCTGCTCCTCCCCGCCCACTGTCGGCATCCAGTCCCGCCCATGTCCACCCACAATTGTCCTCGGCCGCCCACACCCACACCCACAGCCCTTGCCAACACTCACGCCCACAGCCACACTTGCACCCGCACTCACACCCACACCCACACGCTCTCCCACACTCACACCCACTTACACTCATTAACACAAATATCAATGCCATCACCCACAACCGCATCCACACTCACGCCCACTCACACTAGCACCCACACCCGCACTCACACCCTTAACTACACCCATATCCTCAACTACACCCACATCCTCAAACATACTTACACCTACACCCACACCCACATCCTCACCTTCAATTACACCCACACCCACATCCTCACCTTCACCTACACCCACATCATCACCTTCACCTACACCCACACCCACATCCTCACCTTCAATTACACCCACACCCACATCCTCACCTTCAATTACACCCACACCCACATCCTCACCTTCACCTACACCCACATCCTCACCTTCACCTACACCCACACCCACATCCTCACCTTCACCTACACCCACATCATCACCTTCACCTACACCCACACCAACATCCTCACCTTCACCTACACCCACATCATCACCTTCACCTACACCCACACCCACATCCTCACCTTCAATTACACCCACACCCACATCCTCACCTTCACCTACACCCACATCATCACCTTCACCTACACCCACACCCACATCATCACCTTCACCTACACCCACACCCACATCATCACCTTCACCTACACCCACATCCTCACCTTCACCTACACCCACACCCACATCATCACCTTCACCTACACCCACATCCTCACCTTCACCTACACCCACATTCACATCCTCACCGTCAATTACACCCACATTCACATCCTCACCTTCACCTACACCCACACCCACATCCTCACCTTCACTTACACCCACACCCACTCACACCCACACTCACTCACTTCACCACACACACCCACACCCTCACCCAGCGCTGCCTCCACCCTCCTCACCTGTCTATACCACCACCACAACCTGCTAAATTAGCCACAATTACCTCAACCACCACCACCACCACATCTAACTACCACAGTCTCACTACTACTACCAATACTACCACCACAAATATAGCTACCACCGTCATCACCACAACTACCACTGACATCACCACACATACCAATAAAATCACCACCACTACCACCGTCATCACCACAACCACCACACCCATCAGTTATCATACATCATCACAATCAATTACCACTATCATCACCACCACTATCGCTGTCACCACTAACCAACAACCAGTAACCATGCAGCACCACAATCACCACAAACTTTTCAATCAATTACCACTGCCATCACCACAGCTACCACAACCTACACCACTCCCCACAGCAACAACTACCACTGCACCTTACAACCACAACTACCACTATCGCAACCACTGGTACAACCACTTCCCACAGTTACAACTACCACCACCACGACCATAACTACCACCATTACAACCATGTATCCCCTCACCACAACTACCACCACTCTCCATAACCACAACTACCACCCGTCACCACCACACTACCACAGCACACATCGATCAGTCACACCTCCACCACAGCCACCACCACAATCACATCCCACCACCACCACCACCACACTAAAGGTAGCAATTAATTTCTCTACAACTTGAACTACCATTACCACCATCAGCGCCATGACAACCACTACAACACACACACACACACACACACACACACACACACACACACACACACACACACACGTATTCATGATTGAGGCTGTCTTATCACCAGAGGGTTGACACAGACACGCATGTTTACAAGTGAACTAATTCCACACACGGGTAACTGAACAGCGCCACAGACGGAGGAATTTGTAAAGGTATAAACGGATTGGAGGATAAAAAGATTCCTAATATAAACTTAAATCACCAGCACCATTACCACACCGGCCAGCATCATCATCACCATCGTCATCACCATCCTCCTCCTCCTTCTCCTCATCATCATCACCATCGTCATCCTCCTCCTCCTCATCATCATCATCATCATCATCGTCATCACCTTAACACCATTTTCCGAGCTCATATTAAACCTTACACTATGATGACAATTTTATATAACTTTTTGGCGCTACCAGACAATTTTCTTTAATTACAATAGAGACTTTTTGTACTGAAAAGGGTTAATAAATAATAAATCCAACATATCCACTTTAAAAACTTTCTCCTGCTCTGAATATCGTTGCCTGGAGATAACAAAATAGAAAATACAGAATCAGATTGAAGGGTTGAAGTGGAGGGACCCGGAGCAAGACTCTCTGATCTCTTTCGGGAAGTGAATCAGAGGAGAAAGAGGTCTTCGTTACAATCTCCCCCCACCTTCTCTGTCCTAAATGCACGTTACGGTAAACCCTTCACTAGCCCGTATTTCACTGTATTCTTGATGTAATATTCGAGCTGGGAAAGACCTCTAGAATGACAGGGTTGTATTAAATATATAGCGGTATTCTAAGTGGCTTTTTTGGCTATCCTTGTCTTACTCTAGTAGGTCACACTCTTGTTATCCTCTCTTCTTAATATTATATTCTTATGTTCTTTGGAGATTTCGCAACATTTCTTTCTAGGCAATTTATTCCAATCAGTACACTTCACTAACAAAATACGCAAATAAGAAAACTAGATATCATACAAGATAATGTTTAGGTGTAATATACAAAATAAATCGCTAAAGAAAAAGCGCTACGGATCCCCCCATGTCACTTAGAGTATGACCCAACCTGACCCCTCCAGCCAAAAAAATTCTCATAAGCTACATAACATCGCCAGGAGACTGCATTAAAAAAGTCACCGTACTGAATGGGTTAAAAATAAAGCAAATTAACAGCCATCAACACTATTTTTTTTTAAGTAGAACAGAGGAAGGAAAAACAAATTAGGTAAAACAAAAAAATCCATACACCAGATTACACCACAGGAGTATAATTATCACTGCTACAAAGATCATCGTCATTATTATCATCAGCATCATTACCCTCACCATCACTGTCACCATTACCCTCACCACTGCCATCGCCATCACTGTTACCAAAGCAATCAACATCATCATCATCATCATCATCATCATCATCATCGTCAGGATCACCATCACCATTAACATTACCACCACCATCACTATCACCATCATCATTTTTACCACCACCACCACTATCACCATCATCATCATTACCACCACCACACCACCACTATCATCATCATCATCATCATATCACCATCCTCACATCAGCTCTGCACCAAACAACCACACCACTTGATCCACCACTACTTCCCTTATCACAACTCGGCCATTACACCGCTTTTATCATCTCCATAAATCACAGCCACTACCTTAAGATCGCCTGATGATACCTCCGTCGCCCAAGTGGTTAGAGAAGCAGTTGGCTGTTCGGAGAGACGCGTGTTCGATCCACGGCTATGAGACAGAAGTACAAAATAAAAAAAATAACTCGATTTAAAAATGCCACCACATTCCATTATCGCTATCATAACTACCACCACCATCGTTACAATCACCACCACCATCATAAACCACCACAATCACCACCAACACTACAATCACCACCACCATCATAACTATCGCCAAATCACCACCATCGCTACAATCACCACCACCATCATAAACCACCACAATCACCACCAACGCTACAATCACCACCACCATCATAAACCACCACAATCACCACCAACACTACAATCACCACCACCATCATAACTATCGCCAAAATCACCAGCAACCCTACAATCACCACCACCATCATAAACCACCACAATCACCACCAACACTACAATCACCACCACCATCACAATCACTGTCACAATCATCACTACAATAATGAAGGTGATGAAAGGAGAAAGATAATTATGAATATGAGAGGGGAAGGTGAGGGAAGGAGGGAGGAGAAAGGAGGAAAGAAAAGGGAGGGGAAAGAGAGGCGGGTAGAGGATGGAGGAGGGGGAGAGGGGAGAAAGGAATGACATGGGGGAGAGGAATGAGAGTTAGGGGGAGTGAGCAAGACAATCTCTCTCTCTCTCTCTCTCTCTTATTAAATACGAGAGAGAGAGAGAGAGAGAGAGAGAGAGAGAGAGAGAGAGAGAGAGAGACGGGGGGAGGGGGAATCCTCAGTGTTATAAACGCCAGTCAACCTGCTTATCACCAGCTTCTCTCCCCTTTCCCCTCTCCCTTCTCTCCACCTCTCCCCTCCCCTTCCCCTGTCTTCTCTCCCTTCCCCCTACTGCTTTCTCTCTTCTCTCCCTCTTATCTCTCCCTCCCCTGTTCTTTGCTCATTTTTCTCCTCCTCCTCCTCATACCCATCCTGCTCTCTCCAATAAGTCCCTCTCTTTCTCAATTCTATCGCTCTCTTTCTCTCCATTCGCCTTCCCTTATTCCTCTCATTTTTTCCCTCCACCTCCTAATCCTCCTCCTCATCACCACTGTTTCCTCTCCTACATTCTCCCTCCCTCCTCCTCTTAACACCTCTCCCTCTCCAACATTTTATTCCTCCTCCACTTCTCCATCACTTCTTTCTTCCTCTCTACGTTCCTGAATCTCCACAACTTCTCCCATCCGCTCTCCTTCACTCTGCCTCTTCACTTCTCTCCTTCTTCTCCTTCTCCTCCTCTTCTTCCTTCTCCATTTCTCCTTCTCTCTCTCTTCTCCTTCTCCACTTCTCTCTTGCTTCTCCTCTTCTTCCTTCTCCACTTCTCCCTCTCTCTCTTCTCCTCTTCTTCCTTCTCCACTTCTCTCTCTCTCTCTCTTCACTTCCTCCTCTTCTTCCCTCTCCTCCCCCTCTCAGTCTCCTCCTCCACCCCTGCCCCTGCTATCAGTGTCAGGTTTTTTAACACGTGTTTGCAAATAAACGATACGTGAACACCGCCATTCTCTCCCTCCCTCCCTCCCTCTCTCTCTCTCTCTCTCTCTCTCTCTCTCTCTCTCTCTCTCTCTCTCTCTCTCTCTCTCAAAAGGCGATCATCATCATCATCATCATCATCATCATCATCATCATCATCTTGACCTTTGTTGCCACCTACTGCTCTCACACACACACACACACACACACACACACACACACACACACAGAAAGGGAAGGAGAGGAAGACATAAGAGAGGAAGGGAAGAGGGTGGAAGACAGAAGAGAGAAAATTGGAAGGGAGGGGGGGAGAGAGGGGAGGAACATAGGAGAAGATGAAAGACGGACGGGAACAGAGAGGGGTGAGAGGCGAGAGAAAAAATGAATATGGAAGGGATGGGACAGGGAGGAAAAAGAAGAAAGGGAGGAAATATAGGGGGTAAGGGAGAAACCTGGCAGGAAGAGAGATGAAGAAAATATGGGAGAGAGGAAGAAGGATGGAAGAAAGATGAAAAGAAAGGAAGGATGGAAAGTTGAAAGAGAAGAAAGGGAGAAGGAATGATAAGAACAAGGAGGAAAGGGAATGAGAGAGGGAGAGGGAGGAGGAAAGGAGAGGGGAAGAAAAATATAGAAAGGAAAAGGGATGGAAGATGAAAGAAATGTGGAAAGAAAAGGGAAAGGAAGGAGGTGAAAGACAGAATGTGGTTGACGTGAAAGAAAATGAAGATGAGGGGAGAGGCGTCAGCAAAGAGGGCAGAGTTGGCGGTAAATCAGAGAAAGAGACAGTAGAAGAAAATAAAATAAATAAGGAATCGTAGCAAAATAAGGAAATAAAGTGACAGGAGTGATGGTAAAATACTGCGGGGAGAGAGAAAAGGAGGAAGGATGGGTTGATGAATGTAATATGGGTGGGGGGGGGACGGATGTGAGAGAGAGAGAGAGAGAGAGAGAGAGAGAGAGAGAGAGAGAGAGAGAGAGAGAGACGGGGGGGGGGACAGGTATGAGGAGGAATGAAAGAAGCGAGAAGACGCATGAAGGGATATGGATGAGGGAAGAACGAATGGAGGACAGGTATAAGAGGGAGGAGGAAGGAGAAGTATGAGGAGACAGGGGAGAGGGACGAGGGAAGAGGGGGGAGAGGAGGGATAAGCGATGAGGGGAGAGAGAGGAGGGATGAGGTGTGAGGGCAGAGAGAACGGGGATGAGGGGTGAGAGGAGAGGAAGAATGAGTGAAGGTCCTGAGGGGAGTAGGATGAAGGGATGTATGAGGAGAGAGGGAGATGAGGGGTGGAGAGGTATAAGGGGAGATGAGAAGAGAGAAGGAGGGAGATGGAACAGGGACGAGGGGAGAGGGACGAGGGGAGAGGGACGAGGGGAAAGGGATGAGGGGAGAGGGACGAGGGGAGAGGGACGAGGGGAGAGGGACGAGGGGTGAGGGACGAGGGGTGAGGGACGAGGGGTGAGGGACGAGGGGAGAGGGACGAGGGGAGAGGGACGAGGGGTGAGGGACGAGGGGAGAGGGACGAGGGGTGAGGGACGAGGGGAGAGGGATGAGGGGTGAGGGATGAGGGGAGAGGGACGAGGGGAGAGGGATGAGGGGAGAGGGCTGGAGCGTGCCACAAGTCTCCAAGGTGCACCACTCGCCCGGCGCCACCCCCACCCTCACAACACACTCTTTATTCCTCTCCCCCTCCCATACCCTTAGCTCCCCTCTCTCCCTCCCCTCTCCTTCCTTCCTATCCATCCCTCACTCTTCTCCCCTCCCTCTCTACCTTGTCCTCACTATACTTCCCTCCCTCCCTCCCTCCCTCTCATTATTTCCCCTATATACCCTCCGTCGTACCCTCTCCCCTTTTCATCTCTCTCTCTCTCTTTCTCCACGCTCCCTTCACTTTACACTTTCATCTCTCCCTCTCACCACTTTTATCCTATTTTGCTTTCCTATCCTCCCATCCCCTTTCTCTCTACCTCTCACTCTTCTCCCTCCCTTTTCATCCCCCCCTCCCTTTCCCCTTCCCTATCCTCTCCCTTATTAATATTTCCCCGATTTCTATCTCTTTACGTCTCCATTTCAGTTTTCTTTCGCTCTGTCTTCCAGCGTTATCACACACACAGACACACACACACATTACACACACACACACAGACACACACACACATTACACACACACACACAGACACACACACACACACACACACGTACGTTCCTGACTATGTGCGCACGACATAATTCAAGTGTGCACGCATGAATGTATATAAGCATGGCGGGGTATACGGTACATAAACCATCACATCCGCACATCACCTCGTCTCAAGGGCCCTAAAAGCCAGCCTGTCACCGCTAATACAACATCCCGTCCTTAAAGCTCCACTATTGATGCCATCTTCGTCAAAGCATTACACTAAGCTGGGTTTTCTCTTACGCCATAACTCACCATTAACAATTCTCATACCTCGTGTTTTTTCTCGAATCTCTACGTAAATGACAGTCAACCGCTTAGCTGAGTCTGTCGTATAAATATGTACCTTTAGTGCTTAACATTTTAGTGTACATTTCCGCCTTGTATTTACTACGTTTAGGCGTTTTTACCGGTTAGATAATCACACAGCTTTGGGAGAACAGCCAGGCGCTAAAATTCCACTGTTTGAACCCACATGGCGGCCGAAAACGCTGACAGGGACGTAGGATGGCCTCTGTGGTCCATACGATCTGGACCACAAAGCCTTGCCCCGGGCCTCCCTACGCCTTCAGGGTCCATCAAAAGGGATCATGACAGATTGGTTGCTGCTTCATTTCTTTTCATACATTCACATTATTACAGCATTATTTACGTTGGGAGACCTGCTGATGATGAGAGATTATTACGAAAAATACAATTACACTCGTTTACTGGTAACTCCTGGTTAACAATCTACAATTATTCTATCAGTCCTTATCTCGGACGGGGTGGCCACAAACAAATCGCCTCCCTACCTCCAACTCACACCACCCTCACTCATACATTCTTCACTCCATCCCTCCACTTCATCCTCAGGCACCCATCCCCCACTTCCCCCCCCCCATCTCTTTCACACATAACTCTCTCTCTCCTAAATAATCTCTAATTCTCCGTTATCTCCACACGAGAAACTAATAGAAAAGCATATTCCATCAGACCCATCGTTCATTCCTCCTATCTATCAAATCCCTTCATTCATTTCTCTATCATATCTGTATTATAACCAGGTCACCATTCACCTGTGAACTTACCTACGTATCAACACATCTCTCCTGTGTGTGTGTGTGTGTGTGTGTATATTTCTCTCTCTCTCTCTCTCTCTCTCTCTCTCTCTCTCTCTCTCTCTCCACACACACACACACACACACACATATATATATATATATATACACTTTCAGGACGAGGGAGACATTCTAATTTTTCATTTTCTTCTTAACAGACGCCTATTTTTCAGCTCAGAGAGCATCTGCTTGTGAAGTTGTCCAAAAATGCTGCATTAAACCCCTTCAGTTCGAAAAGCCTCTCTCAAACCGCACAAGATGGTCTGAAGGCAACACTAAAGAAATAACTGCTGTGTGGTAGTAGTGAAGTGGCCGAGCCCAGACAGAGGCCAGCCTTGGGACGGGCCATGTGGTTCCTGCGGTGACCAGCATAGACAATACTGCACCATAATTTATTCTGTCACCAAGTGATGTCCACACCTTAATACTTCCTCCACTACCACCACGTCTACGCCTTGTTTTATTATTACTACTACCACACGATTTCATTCATACTAGTGCATGAAGCCTATATGTAAACCCCCCAGTTCTTAAAATCTCCCCTAGGCTGATTAAAATCGTCTGGAAATAATGTATTAAACCTCTCTACTTCGTCTTCCTTACCTTGAATAAAATCGTCTACAGAAGAAAAGAAATACGTATACCGTACATAAACCCTTCCAGATCATAGTATCCAAGCTGAATAAATCGTCTGGAGAATACAACAATGAGGTATATATTCGTAAAATGTCTACCGCGTTAAATAAAATCGTCTGGCGAAAACATGATTAAACGTTATAAAGACGTCATCGTAGAGAAGGGGTTAACCCAACGATTAGCAACAGTGACTCAATGATTTAACTTCCTAAATCTTATACTGACCCACTAAATTATCTTAAAACATGATCATTCTATACGTCTGATACTAAACTACTTAATGCAGTCTACCGTAACCGACTGCTTAACATCCATTCCTCTATAATTACCAGACTAATACCTTATCAATGACTCCTAACAGGCTTACTAATACTGCCATCAAGCACCACCGTGATCCCAATCTTCGTATCAACTAAAGTACCGGTACACGCCTCTACACGTTACCCAGCCAGCCATTAATATAGCTCCTTGTGTCTCCTCTGGCTACGGACGAAAGAGTAATAGATCCATCATATTATTTTCCCCAGACACAGTCTTCCCCAGCACCGGAAATCTATACGTTCACTGCTTCTTATTTTAAGCCTTAAAACTTTAAGTCTTTAACACATTTTAGTTTTTATATTACGACCCATCTGGACATGAAATACAGACCGCATTCAAGATGATCCCATGGTTCAGGAGTCCAAGCTGAAGTTTCTTCTGAGATGTTAGAAATAGTAAAGATGGGGCAGACGCCATGGGACGCTTTGCCGCGGTAATACGTCCGTAACTTAGACCTCTGAACCTATGGTGGGTTATTCACCCACTATCCCGGTATACGAAGCCACTGCATCAGGTTAACATAGTTACCTCCTCCCAGGTGTTATCCTAGTTAATAATTTCACCTACCAATCAACAAAAGGTGAATGAACACCTGAGTCGCGTGGTGCCAGTTGCCCGCATCATACTTCAAACCCTGGTGTTATCGGGCTGGCAGCTTAATAGCTAGCAATGCTAACCACTCAGCCCTCGCAGTAGCTAGACTATGATATTATACAAATAAATTGTACAAATTTGTGATAACATTGTATGTGCTAAACCACAATAATGTACTCGTACACTCCAAGCACTGTTACTGCACTGATATTAACTGGACAACTGCATATGCTGGAATAAAGCTGGTGCTTAGCTTTGGCGAGCTGAGATATTTCCCCGCTTCACAGCTATCATTTTTATATATTTCTGCAGTGGTAGGTGGTGGCGGCCATCATCCACTCACGTGATGTGGTGTGCTGCTTACTTCTTCCTTCACTTTTACCATTTTATTTTTGTGTCGGCCCTCCTCTCTTCCTTCATCTCCCTCTCTTGCCTGTCACTTTTAAAATATATTTCTTTCCACTTCAGGTGACTCTACACTAAGTAACAAGTCTAATTTCCCGTAATCCAGGAAATAATTTACAATGCTGGGTGGTAACCATTTAAACAGACCACAGGGTAAAGTGGAGCCTACTATGGTGCCCTTGTTAACTACGTGGAGAGGCGTAAATGCGGCATCAATCCAGGAACAAAACCTGAACACTTTTCTCCGTGCGGTGCTGTCAACAGCAAAGAAACATCGATTCACTGCACGGGACGGCCCTGCAGAGGAGGTTGCTTGCCTGTGGTTGATGGCTCTGCTCAGCCAGGCAGGGTGAGGTTGATCAACAACAAAAACAACATATTTCTGTGGGACAGATATCAACAGGGACTTTAGGGTAGTAGGTATACCCCCCCTCCGTTACACGTGATGTTTTCTACATCAACCGCAATGTCTCGAAATCAAACCTGTGACTGACCCACTATCATCTCCAGTCGTCAGCCTGTGTACCACCAACACTGCTAAATGGACGGGGTGTCCTTCCACGCCTTCATTCCCACGACCCTTCAAGCAGCACAGCGAATGTGTTTGTTGGTGGGTGACCCAAGCACGACGATCAATATATATAAATGGATGCTTAGGAGGAGGTGATGAAGGTTAATACAATAGTTTATACGCCAAAGCGCATCATGAACCACTAACTGACCAAACTCTCCACCTTCACAAAGCTCGGAAAATTGCCAATGAACAACCGACCAACATGCTGTCCTAAACGTGCGTCGAGGCACGTGCGCCTTTGTGATTAGATGCAGATTTGATGTGTAACTTTGTTGCAAAATACGTATGTGCTGGTTTAGTGTGTGTGTGTGTGTGTGTGTGTGTGTGTGTGTGTGTGTGTGTGTGTGTGTGTGTGTGTGTGTGTGTGTGTGTGTGTGTGTGTGTGTGTGTGTGTGTGTGTGTGTGTGTGTGTGTGTGTGTGTGTGTGTGTGTGTGTGTGTGTGTGTGTGTGTGTGTGTGTGTGTGTGTGTGTGTGTGTGTGTGTGTGTGTGTGTGTGTGTGTGTATGTGTGTGTGTGTGTGTGTGTGTGTGTGTGTGTGTGTGTGTGTGTGTGTGTGTGTGTGTGTGTGTGTGTGTGTGTGTGTGTGTGTGTGTGTGTGTGTGTGTGTGTGTGTGTGTGTGTGTGTGTGTGTGTGTGTGTGTGTGTGTGTGTGTGTGTGTGTGTGTGTGTGTGTGTGTGTGTGTGTGTGTGTGTGTGTGTGTGTGTGTGTGTGTGTGTGTGTGTGTGTGTGTGTGTGTGTGTGTGTGTGTGTGTGTGTCAGCAGCGTGGGCGGTGTGGGCGCCAGGGTGGTGTTCAACACTTGACCACCTTACCTCCCTCCCTCCCTCCTCCTCCTCTCCATCCAACCTCTTCCTTCTCTTCTCTTCTCTTCCCTCCATCCCTTCTTCCTCCCCTTTCTCCCCATCCAACCTATTCTCTTCTCTTTTCTCCAACCCCTTTCTCCCCAACCATTCTCTTCCTTCTCATCTCTTTACTCCATCCTTTCTCCCTCTCTCTTCTCTCCATCCCTCTTCCTTCTCTTCCCTCTATCTCTCCTCTCTCCCCCTTCTCTCCATCCAACCTCCTCGTTTCCTCCATCCCTTCTCCCTCTCTCTTCTCTCCATCCACCCCCTACCTTCTTCCTTAACAATCAGCCTTAAAAGCACCATTAGGTCTGTCGCTGTTGTTCCCTTTCCATTCTACTCCTTTGTACTCTTCTCTTTCCTCCACACTGTTTTTATCTCCAACTTGCTCCCATCCTCTTCCCCCTCCCAGTTTCTCCCTCCCTCCCTCTCCCTTCTTCCTCCCTCCCTCCCTCTCCCTTCGTCCTCCCTCCCTCCCTCTTCTACTTCTCATCCTTTCATTTTTCCTCATCTCCCATATAACTAATTTTTTTTACTTCATCTATTCCTTGTTCCTTCTCTCCCTCTCTTTTTACACTCATCATTTCTTCCTCAATTTTCCGTCCAATTTTCTCACTATCTTTCTCCATTTCACCCTTCTTCCTATTCCTCTTCCTTCCTTTTACCCCTCCTGCCTTCCTCCCATCTCACGTAGCTTTCCATCCCTCTTTTTCTTCCTCCTTCTTTCTTCTACTTCGCTCCTCGTCCTTTATCTGTTCAAATAATTCTCCTCCTCTTCTTTTTCTTCCCTTCACTTTCTCTTTCCTTCATTGTCACCACACACACACACACACACACACACACACACACACACACACTAAAACAAAGAGAGAGAGAGAGAGAGAGAGAGAGAGAGAGAGAGAGAGAGAGAGAGAGAGATGCAAACGTATAAAAAGAGTGTGTGTGTGTGTGTGTGTGTGTGAGTGTGTGTGTGTGTGTGTGTGTGTGTGTGTGTGTGTGAGTGAGGTGGGTGGACTGGTTAAGCTAAACATCATTACCTGTGTCATATGATATCACAAGACAGTACACAGACACTACACTCCCACACCCCACCCCACCCTACCCACACGCCATAATCTCCCTACACCCTACCCTACCCTACCCCACTTCATAATCACCCTACACGTTACACCCTATCACATCCCACCCTACCTTACCCCACCGCACCCCAATCCACACGCCATTATCTCTCTACACCCTACCCTACAACCCACACTACCCTACCCCACCATCACTCTACATGCTACACCCTACCCTACCCCACTCCATAATCACCCTATACCCTATCACACCCCACCCTACCTCACCCCACACCTTACCCTACCCCACACCATAATCACTCTACATGTCCCCCCACCCTTTAACATTTCTCCACAACGTCTTTCATTCTACATCATTCTCCTCGCTTCTACCCCTTTCCTCTGATCCAGTTCACTCTGCATCATTCTACTCTGCCCTACACTTTCCTCCTGTTGTACTTCTCTCTCTTCTTAACTCTCCCAAGCTTCCGACCTTCGTTTTTTACTTTCCTCCAGACGATTTTGTTAAGCTGTGAGTGAGCCTTAAGAGTCCCAGTGTTAATTCTCTCATCATTAGCCCTCTCCTGGTCGGAACAACTCTAGCATTTTACTTCAGCTAACGACACGATTTTTTTCACCTGAGAGAGAGAGAGAGAGAGAGAGAGAGAGAGAGAGAGAGAGAGAGAGAGAGAGAGAGAGAGAGAGAGAGAGAGAGAGAGAGAGAGAGAGAGAGAGAGAGAGTTATAAGAGCCTAGGAGTGCTTATTTCTCATGCACATCCCCTTCTCTTCCTCCTCTTCCCCATCTACACGTCATCACCTCCATCCTATACCCCATCCCAGTCTCTATATCCTCTTATCCGCCCTACACCTGCACCCCTTGTTCCATCCTGCAGCGTCCTTCATTGTTACTCCATCCTACTTTCTCTGACACACACACACACACACACACACACACACACACACACACACACACACACACACACACACACTACAACGCCTTTCTACCTTTCCACCTTCTCTCTCTCTCTCCTTTTCTAGCTTTCCTGTCTGTTTGCTCCTCTATTTGCCCGTTTGCCATCCTGCCTCCCTCCCTCTGTCTCTCTACCTATCTCTGCCTGCGTGTCTGCCTGTTTCCCTACTTCCCTCCCTTCTATCCTGCCTGCTTGCCTGCCTGCCTGCCTGCTTGCTCGCCTGCCTGCCTGGAGCAACGACACACAAGTCACCCGACAACATCTTAATGTTTTAATTAGCGAGGCAACCGTGGGGCTCAGCAGGGGTCAGGCAAGTGGTGGACAAGCGGTTAGAAACGTGGTCTGCTCTGTGAAAGGACGCGAGTTCGATCCCAGGTGGAGGCAGGGAAATTTGATTATTTGAATGTCGCTTAAAACATAATTTTGCAATCTTCCACGAGGCCCACCAACGTGTCATAAAAACAGCTCGGCAACACCATTACACCAGCCCTGAATGAGGCGGCTCTAGCAGGGGGCAGGATGGGAGGAAGGCAAAGGGTACAGCGGAAGGCAGGTAGGGCGTAGGCAAAAGACGCCAAGGACTAAGAATGCAACAGAACAAGATTAGCCAGGAGGATGAAGTGCTGAGGAAACATGCAGGGGGCAGATGGAAAGCAGGTGAGAAGCAGGCAGGGGGTAAGCAGAGACGAGGTGAGGAAGAAAGGAAGGAGGCAGGAGGAAAGCGAGAATGTAAGGTTAGACAGGCAAGAAGGCAGATAAAGCAGACATGGAGGTAGGCAGGGACAGGCAGGCAGGGACCGATACGAGTGACGGAGGGGCGAGGCTAGACAGGAGAATGGTAGAGAGAGACTGGAGCAGAGTGAAAGACAGGCAGGGATAGAGACAGCGACAGGAAGGAAGTCAGAGGAAGAGGAAGACAAGGTGGAAGGTAAGGCAGGTTGAGGCAGATTCTGAGCAGGAGGGGAAGAGAGTGAGAGGCAAAGGAAATGGATGGCACGGAGTAATGCAAGGATGAAAGGAGGGAGACACACACACACACACACACACACACACACACACACACACACACAGGCAGAGGAAGGCAGGAAGCAGATGACAGCGAGAGGAAAATGTACAAAGACAGGGAGGCAGACAGTGAGTGAGAGGCAGAGGAAAAGTTAGGCAAGGCGGCAGGAAGGAAGACAAAAAGCAGAGTGAGAGAAAGAGGTAGGCAGGCAGGTAGGCTGGGAGACATGAAGCAGAGTGATAAGATGAGGACAAAGTAGGCAGGATGGCAGGTTAGGCGCTGAGTGAGAAGAGGGTAAGGTAGGCAGGAAGGCAGGTGAGGAGCAGAGTGAGAAGAGGGTAAGGTAGGCAGGATGGCAGGATAGGAGGGTATTATTGCAAGGGATAGTAGAGGATGGGATGCTGGGGAAAAATTACAAGGAAAAGTCATTAAGGATTATAAACCTGGAACTCCCTCGCCCTCCTCACTGCTCATCACAAAGAAAATAATGTGAGGAAAATGAAGACATAGAGAAGCGTGCCATAGGGGAGGATGTAACAGACGAAGGAGAGGGAAGGATGTGGAGGAATGATAAAGAAAGCGGAGTTAGTGAAGAATGTAAAGAAGAAAAAGAAAAGAAAGGAACGGAAGGGAAAACAAAAGACCGAAGAATGAGTGAGGAAGGAGAAATGAAAAATGAGTGAGGGAAGACAAGAGGGGAATGAAGAAAATAGAGGGAAAGGAAAGAAAGCGAAGACTGGAGAATGGGTATGGATGGAGGAATGATGACAATGGGAGAGAGAGGGAGTGACGATGATATAGTGTATGGTGCTGAGGCAAAATGGTAAATTGATGGTGAAATGGTAAAATAGAGGCATGGACGAATATGGAGAAGGGAGGAGCCAGAGGAGAAGAGATGAAGGGAGAAGGCAGGCAGAGGGGAGAAATGGGAGGAAGGAGGAGATAAGGGAGAGAAGGGAAAGGGGAAAGAAGGGAAGCATGAGGACTGGCAGGAAATGGGAGAGAGAGAGAGAGAGAGAGAGAGAGAGAGAGAGAGTGGGGAGATATGCATCGGAAAGAAAGGACAAGACACAAGAAGGAATATGGGACTGAGGAGGAGGAGGAGGGGGGGAAGGAATACATAGGAGGGAAATTGGAAGAGAGGAAGACAGGACTAAGGAAGAGAAAGGGATGGAAGGGGGAAGGTATGAAGAAGAGCGAGGGAGGAGAGAAGAAAGGATGGGATAGGAGAAAGGATGGGATTTCCTGGAAGGGAAAGACTAGAGACGGAGGGAGGGAGGAAGACACGAAGAGAAGTGGAGGAAAGGAGGGAGGACGGGAGTAGCAGAGAGGGAAAGATTGGAGATGATGGAGGGAGGGAGGGAGATATGAAGAAAAGAAGCAGAGGAAAGGAGGAAGGATGAGTGTGACTGGAGGGGAAAGACTGAAGACAAAGGAGGGAGGGAGGGAGATACGAAGAAGGGACGCGGATGAATGGGAAGAATCGGAGTGGTTAGGACGAATGAAGGGAGGACTGAGGAAGAGGGATGAATAGAGGACGGGAGGTGCAAGAGGCCAATGTGATGAAAGGCGGGAAGGATGGCAATGGTTATGGGGGAAGGACTGAGGAAGGCTTACATGTTAACACGCAAACACTGACATAAACACATATACAAGGGCCAGGAGAGGGCCGAACAAGAGATGAGCAATGCAAGGCAGGGCAGGGTAGGGTGGAGAAAAGCAGGGCTTGGCAGGGCAGGGCAGGGTTGGTTTGGTTTGGATTGGTTTGATTTGGGTCAGGTTGGGTTGGGCAGGGCACGGCAGGGCAGGGCAGGGTTGAGTTGGGTTGGGTTCGGTTGGGCTGGTAGAGAAAAGCAGGGGTTGGCAGGGAAGGGCAGGGCAAAGCAGTGTTGGGTTGGGGTTGGGTTGGATTGGGTTGGATAGGGTAGAGAAAAGCAGGACTTGGCAGGGCAGGGCATGGCAGAGCAGGGCAGGGCAGGGCAGGGCGGGGTTGAGTTGGGTTGGGTTGCGTTGGGCTGGGCTGGGCTGGGCTGGGCCAGGCAAGGCAGGGCAGGGCATAGCAGGACAGGGCAGGGCAAAGCAGGGCAGGGCAAGACGGGGCTGGGCATGGCATGGCTGGGCTGGGCTGGGTTGCGTTAGGTTGGATTGGGTTAGGCAGGGCAGGGCAGGGTAGGTAGGGTTAGGGCAGGGCAGGGCAAGGTATGGTTGGTTTGCGTTGCGTCGGATGGGGTGGGGTGGGGTAGGGTAGGGTAGGGTAGGGTAGGGTAGGGTAGGGTAGGGTAGGGTAGGGTAGGGTTGCGTTAGGTTGGGTTGGGTTAGGTTGGGTAGGTTAGGGTAGGGTTGGGTAAAGTAGGGTAGGATAGGGCAAGCCAATGTATAACAGGGAAAGGGAGGGCAGAACAGGTTAAGGCAGGGCAAGGCAGGGTTTGGCAGGGTAGGGAGGGGAGCGGTAGGGCAGGGCAGACTAGGATAGGATAGGGTAGGGGAGGTAAGGAGAGGTTAAGGCAGGGTAAAGCAGGGATATCAGAATAAGGGAGGACAGAACACGGAATGGGAGGGCAGGGATTGGCAGGGTGAGACATGGCAAAGCAATACTGTGTAGACGAGGGTGGGGCGGGGCTGGATTGGGAAAGCAAGGGCAGGCAGGGTGGGGCCAGTGGTTCGGCAGGAGAGGCAGGCAGGTCGTGGCAGGACACACACACTGGAGAGGGAAGGACAAGGAAAAAGTGCAGGATGAAAGAACCGGTAGTCAAGGGTAGGAAAAGTGACATGGACCATACATGACAAGAAGAGAGAAGACCTGGGCAAGGAACAGAAGAGATGAAAAGAGAGGAGAAGAGAGGGAAGAAGAAGAGAGACTGGATGAGACTCGAAGAGAGGAGAGGAGAGGTGACGAGAAACAAGATGAGTACAGAATGGAATGGAAGGGAAGGGAAGGGGAGTTAATGGAGGGGAAGGGAAGGAAGGCGAAAGGAAGGGAAGGGACGGGAAGGTAGGACACGGGAGAGGTGGGTAAGGTACGGCAATATACATAATAAGCAAGGGCAGAACATGATAGGGTACCACAACATTGAGAAGAGAAAGTACCACAAAGGCAGGACATGGCAAGGCAAGGCGGGGCAGGAAGAGGGAGTACATGGCAAGGCAGAGCAGGTCGAGGAAGTACATGGAAAGGCAGGCCAGGACGAGGGAGTACATGGCAAGGCAGGGCATGACGAGGGAGTATATGGCAAGGCAGGGCAGGGAAGGTGAGAAAGAGAGGCTGGAGGTTATAGGGTAAAGTAGGGACAAGCCACGACAGAATAAGACAAGTGAAGGCAGGGAAGGGCAAGACAAGGCAGGGGTATGTCAGGGATACGCCAGGACAAGAGTAACCTCAGAAAAAGCAGAACAAGATAGGACAAAGAGCAATAAAACAAGACAAGACAGGGCGAACAGGAAATGGAAGGCCAGGGAAGAGACAAGACAGGACGGGACAGGATAAGGGATGATGGGTCTGGGGCCGCGGGAGTAGTAAGAATGATATAGAGGAGGTGGGGAGGATAACATCTTAATCCACACTCTTACTACCACTCCAGCACCTCGCCACGCCCTCATGTCCGTCTAGCTGTCTCATTGTCTCGTACTCTTACACTATACTACCATGCCTCTAGGTCTGCCTGTTGGTTACCCTCTCTGTCTCACTGTCTCTCCTTCTCTTACAGTCTACCATCCTGTCTGTCTGTCTCTCTACCACAATCCTTCCTGTCTCTTTACCACCCTGCCTGCCAGCCTGTCTTCCTGTCTCTTTACCACCCTGCCTGCACGCCTGTCTGCCTTCCTGTCTCTCTACCACCCTGCCTGCCGGTCTGCCTTCCTCTCTCTCTACCACCCTGCCTGCCTTTCTCCCTACCACCCTGCCTGCCTGCCTTTCTCCCTACCACCCTGCCTGCCTGCCTTTCTCCCTACCACCCTGCCTGCCTGCCTTTCTCTCTACCACCCTACCTGCCTGCCTTTCTCTCTACCACCCTACCTGCCTGCCTTTCTCTCTACCACCCTGGCTGCCCGTATCTCTACCTCCCTGCTTGCCTGTCTTTCTCTCTACCGCCCTGCCCTCTGTCTACCTCTCGTCACACCAACCTTTTAATCTACCTCGTAACTATTTAATGTACCTGTTCTCGTATTTTTATTGTGCTTATTTATTTATTTATTTATTTGTTTACTGTTATCCATTTATCCATTCTACCAATGTATTTATTTATTTAGAGAATATTTTGATTCGGGTGTGAACATGGATGGCGAGGGCGGTGTGTGGGTTTATGTAGGGAGGATGAGGGTGACGGTGAGGGTGGTGGTGGTGGGGGTTATGAAGGCAGGGTGGCAGTGGGTGGGAGGTCAGGGCGTGCGTGAGGATGCAGGCACAAAGATTGGTTTCTGTGGGTGTGGGTGGGATGGAAAGTGTGGCAGTGCTGTAAAAGTGTGGGTGGGATAAGAGGAGGTGTATGGGAACAGAGGAGAAAAGACAGTGACTGACAAAAGAACATGTGAAAAAAGGATAATTGCAGTAGGCTGGCTGACCAACGCTAAGCAGCTCCTGTAAGAGTGTGACTGGACTACAAGGAAAAAACACGGATGTCAAACATGAAATTATTTGAAATTTCGACGAAAACAACGCATACTACCGTAGTGGAACCTGGAAAAAAAAAATAGTGTACAACAATTCTACAGTAAGAGAATTAGTGACAAGGGAAGAGCTTTCTGCCCAAACCCTTTCCACTCACAAGGCTATCTAACCTATTCTTCTGGCTATCAACGGAAGAATAACTTAAACTCATTCCCTAATCAATTTCCAGACTATTTTCTCCCCTATCTCCTTTATCAAAACAGAATATTCCTTAGTCTGAAACCATTTGTTCGAGGTCTGTCCCGCTCAATTTCACTACCTAAATGTATTTCCTAAAATACTGTAGTCAAAGCACCCCTCACTCATTGCCTTTGTATGAGTGTATCACTTTTCCTTTCAGACTTTAATATAAATGGTTCCTTATATATTGTTTCATTTTTGTTCTCTCCACATTCTACTAAACGCATATCTGATACACAGTACAGACACCAAAACTGCACCGCATAATGAAAGTGCGGTCTCATTAAATCAAGATAAAGTTGCAGTTTTCCTCTGTATGTCCTCCTATATATCTAAAAATAAATCCTACGACTATTATCTGTATTCGTCCATTAATACACTGCCGTCTACGTCGTCAATCTTTTGCTATAGTCATAATTCGTAGCTCCTGTCCACACTTTGATATACTAATTTCTATTTTATCGAATTCGTATTTAGTGTCATCGATCGGCTTTTCAAATGAGGGTGGGTATGCATGTGGGTAAGGGCAAGGGTGTGGATGAGAATGCGGATATGAGTGTGTGTTTGAGTCTGGGTGTGGGTGGGCATGAGGGTGAGGGTGTGTGTGGGTTTAAGAGGGAGTCGACTTGTGGGTGTGGGTTGTGAGTGAGGTGTGGGTGGTGTGTATGGGTGTAAGTGGGAGTATAGGTGTGCATGTGGGGTGTGGGTGTGGGTAAGGGTGGGGATGTGGATGTGAGGGTGAGAGTGAAGGTGTGGGTGTGGGTAAGGGTGTTAGGTTTTGGTAGGGGTGAGGGTGGGGGTGAGGGTGGGGGTGAGTGATGGAGGTGTAGTGAAGTACGCTCTTGGCGGGAGTGGGCGGGATCTGTCGGACATGGGTTGTCTTAAGCGCCCTTGGCATACACGTGGGCGGGGAGGGGGCATGGGTGGGTGTCTGCGGATGTGGGCGGAGTTGGGCGGGTGTGGGCGAGCCTGGTTGGGTGTGGCTGCAATTGGGCGGGAGTCACCGGATGTGGGTGGGGTCGGGCGGGCCAGGGCGGGGAGTGAGGAAAGCAAAACCAAGAAAAATATTTAAGGATACCTTGTCACCCCTGTACCCCTTCCCCCCCCCCCCCGAACACACACACACACTCTACCCCCTCCCGTCTCTCCATCTTCCCCTCCCCCACCCATCTAGCGCTCCCTTTCTCTCCATTCCTCTCTTCCTGCCTCCAAGCGTGCCTCCTACACCGCTTTTCTTCATGGCGTGGTCTTTGTGAGGAGTGGTGGATATTAGCATCAGTGTAAAACAAAAAGCACACACATCCGGCTGCTGCAGCACTCGAGATATTCCTGGCGAACCGGCGAGGGTAGTGGAGTAATGCACCCTACCCTTCCCTTCCCCACCCACCCTTCCCCTCCTCTTTCCTACTCTATCCTACCCTACACTGTCGTAACCCTCAACCCTTCCTTTCCCTTCCCTACCCTACCCTACTCTACCCGACCATAACCTAACCTTCCCTACCTAACCCTACCCTACCTTTCCCTGCCCTACCCAACCCCACCTTACACTTCCTTACCCTTCCCTTCCCAACCTAACTTACCCTTCCCTTCCCCTCTTCCTTGCCCTTCCCTTCCCTGTGTCTGGCTGGATGGAGCTTGAATTCGCTCTAGACCCCAAAATAAGCTAATCCTGTGAGTGCAATTTCTTCACTTCATAATAGCATTCTGGTTAATACCACACGAATATATTTTGCTGGAGGAGATCCCACCAAACTAAGAAGATGATAATTAACTCTCTCTCTCTCTCTCTCTCTCTCTCTCTCTCTCTCTCTCTCACCTTAAAGACAACCAAGAAAGATTTTGAAAACTGAGTGTGTCCCGTCCATACCCAAATTATTTCTTCATTACAGACGGTCTCTCGAAGTCGCATAAAATTATCTGTCGGTATCGAAAATAAAAATAAAAAAGAAAATCATGGTACAGAGGGGTGAAAAAAAAAAAAAAGGCATTGCGGCTCTAAACCTGTCAATCTCGAGTGGGAAGAAAACGAGGCTGACAGGTGTGTGTGAAAGTAGAGGCTTGTACACATCCAATTACCAGAGCATCCACAGCACAGGGTCAGGTGGAGCAGAGAACAGTGATAACCCCATACACCTTCACGTGTGCCTTGGCTCCGTAGCACTCACAACACCACATGTAACCGATTTCAGTACAGACTGAAAGTTTCAATTTATTTACAAACAATGTAATTCCAATGGATATTTTGGTCACACAGTGTTTTGGTACAACACACGACTAACTGGCATTATAAACTAATAATCGCCTATTATTATACGCTAATTTGTTCCACTTGTGACTATAATAAAAACCACGCCCTCGTTCCTCGCACCGACCAGGCTCCATGGTGGGTGACGTGAGACGAACTCTATAGTTCCCGTGACGAATTACACACCTCTCAGAATATATATATATATATATATATATATATATATATATATATATATATATACATACATATATATATATATATATATATATATATATATATATATATATATATACATACATACATACAGTATATATATATATATATATATATATATATATATATATATATATATATATACATACATACAGTATATATATATATATATACATACATACAGTATATAGATATATACATACATACAGTATATATATATATATATATATATATATATATATATATATATATATATATAAAGGCGGCATCTGTTGAAACAAAAGGATAGAAGGCTAACACTAAAAAGGTCACAAAATCGAATTACGGAATGAACACGACACTTAAGTGGCCAATACTTTGGATGATCTTTCTAATATAATGGTACTGTAAGAGTCAGTTAACTGTTTAAATATAAATGTAGGTACATATTTACGGCCACGAGGGAGCTGACACGAGCCAGCACACAGCCGGCTCCCTTCTCCGTCGCCCGCCACTACAGGAAGTGTGGGACACAAGTAAATACAAAAACATTTCTTTCAAGACGCCTTTTAACCCTGACTACAGAGTGCAAGATTGGCCACAGTATCGCACAACGTGGCTGATTCATTACAACCGTGAAGCACAACATTTCTCAATACTTTCCCAGTACAGATGCATCACCACCACTTTTAAGTTAACAGCAAGCAGTGTGACAACAACGAACCCCAATTTATACTTCCAATACAGATACCAATTAAATGCAGTACATACAAACGAAGGAAGTCTATCAGTACGCTCCAATATCTAAAGCAATATAAGCGTTAGTAGTCGCGGCCCAATGTTTCATATTGTTAGGCACACCTGGGTCTCTGTCCTTCTTTGATTGGCCGAGCACCGATGTAGGCCGCGGTGAATATAAAAGAATTAAAGGCAACTGAACTTACTCCTCTCTTGTCACATACTACCTCCCCACCTCCTCCCACCATCCCTACCCCCATCCCTTACCTCCCTCTCCAACCTTTCCCACTAGAAGCTTTCATCCTACACTCGCCCACTCCAACCCCTCCCTCTGCCAAACCTGTCACATACTACCTCCCCACCTTCCTAACCTTACACCCCCCTCCCCCACCACACCTGCATAACAGACGCCTCATCAGAAGCCCTCATCGAACAACAAGCCCCATCCTTCCCCTTCATCTGACACACCTATCACAAACTACCTCCTCACCTCCCTGACCTCTCCCCCCACCCTCCTTAACCACACCTGCATGTCAGTTCCCACACAGAAGCTGCCATCCCACAACAACTCACACCCTCTCCCCCTGCCACACCTGTCAATTACTCCCTACCCCTTCCCCCCCCCTCCATCCTCCCCATCACACCTACATACCAGCTCCTCCACCAGAAGCCCTCACCCTACAACAAACCCCACCCTTAACCTCCTTCCGCCACACTTGTCACATAGCCTTCTCGCTCCCCACCTCCCTGACCTCTCCCTAACCCTCCTAACCACACCTGCATGCCAGCTCCCACACCAGAAGCTCTCATCTCACAACAACCCACCTTCTCCTCCTTTGCCACATTTGTCACAAACTACCTCCCCACCTTCCTGATCTCTCCCCTCATCTCCCTAACCACACCTGCAAGTCAGCTCCCACACCAGAAACCCCCATCCTATATGTCCCACCTTCCCCTCCATATACCACACCTGTCACATTCTAGACTTTACATTCCCACCCCCATTCCCGACGCCCTCCCCTCCCCACCATACCTACATGTCAGCTCCCCCATTACAGCAAAAGCTCCCATCCTACAGCAGCCACCATCCCCCTCCCCTCCGCCCCTGCCACACCTAAATACAAGACACTGCCACCGCCATCCACATGTGCCGCCCAACCCCTCTCCCCATCACACTCTACCTCTTCCCCTCCCTCCCCCTTCCTCGCTCCTCACCACCTTCAGCACGACGCTCCTCACTTCCCACCATCTACATCTACCTCCCTCCCTCCCTCCCTCCCTCTCCAAAACTATCTCTTACCCTCTCTCCCATGCTTAACAATCCCCTCTCTACTTTCCATTCTCTCTGCCGTCTTTCAATACCCCTTACCCTCCCTCCCTCTCCTAACTCTATCAGTTTCCCTCACCGCCGTCACCATCACTCTCCTCTCCTCTGTCCATCCAAATCTGTCTTCAACCCCCCTCCCATTCTAAACCAATTCCCTACAACGACGTCAAGATTTTGTTTTGTAATCTCCAGACCATTTTATTCACCTTCGGTATAACGTACAGTAGGTATTAACAGACACTATATATATATATATACCGTATATTATATATATATATATATATATATATATATATATATATATATATATATATATATATATATATATATATTCTCTAGTCCGAAAGTCTCTCTCCTGAGCTGAATGAAATCGAATGGAGGTAGCAGGAATAAAATATAATGGACGTCATCGTAGTGAAGGGGTTAACTATCCTACCCCTGCTTTCCTCTCTCTCAATGCCTCCTTTCAATTTCCTTTTACCTTCCTATTCTACCATAATACAACATTCTCTCTCTCTCTCTCTCTCTCTCCACTCTGGTTCTAACTCCACCCAACAATAGTCTACATCACACTCCTCCACACCATTCCTTCACCCCCTGATTCTCCTCTCACACTCCCTCCCTTCCCCATTTTGCCTTCTCCTTCCCCTCCCCTTTGTATACAGTCGCCTCTCACACATGACCGGTGGTAAGGAGTATATAATAAAACACATAATCAAATGGCCCACTCTCAGTCTGACTCCCTTCCCTCTGCCAATATGTCACCTTCTTTCCGCCTACCCCTGTCTAAATATTTCTCTCACACGACAAGTAAGGGGCACATCATAAAACAGATAAGTCACAGGTCCCACCCCTCACTGTCTCTGTCTGAATATTCTCCCTCTGTTCTATACCTCTCTCCAATTTTATTACAGTATACATTATGACCTCCCACCATATTCCTCGCATACCTAATATTACGCCCATTCTCACTCTTCTGTTCTGTTAAGTCCTACACCACTAACGTAATTATAATATTTTGATTCTCTCTCTCTTTTTTTTTTTTTTTTTTTTTTTTTTACGTGTCCGACTCTGGGCAAAGGCTTCAGGGCCTATTTCTTGGGGTCGGTGACTCATCCCAAGGCCCAGTAGTCCTCCTACACATCCACATGTCACCACTTCGGCGCTAACACCCACCGTCCATACTGAATACATGCTAGGGCTGTCTCATACAGGACTGGTGTATTGGTATCAGCGGGGGTATGTTTACGACATGTCGGCGGGTCATCTGGTAGATCAGGAAAGTCTGCTTTTAGGAAATTCAAATCCTTAAACTGTTCCCTACCCCAGCCGGGATTCGATCCTGGGTCCATTAGGACTGCAGGCCGCCTTTCTACCGATTCAGCCACCGCCTCCCCCACAAATTATTCCGCTAATTATATCCCCGTCTTTCCCACAACCAATCTTCCCCTATCAACACATCTCGGAATCACCCAAGTACAATTATTCCCTACCCAACCCATCTCACCTTATTTCCTTCCACTCTCCCCATTACCTCCCTTCATATTTCCTGACACCCCCTCTCACAATCACCCCAACACACCCCATTAAATCTCTTTTCTCCCCTTGTCTTCTCCCCAGCACCGATCCACCCAACAAATTCATATCTCTTTACACATCTCATTACTCCAACTTTCCTAGTGCATTCTCCCTTCTTCCCACCACATGCCCCCCCAACTGTACCTCCTTGCCACACCCCTCCCTCATCCTACCACATCCGCCACACCCTACCAACATCCGCAAAACTGTGCCTTCCTTATATCTACCATACTTCCTTGCATTCCCACCACACCGTTCCTCCAGCCCACCACACCCTACCACACCCACCGCAACCCTCCCTCCACCCACCACACCCGTATCACACCCACCCTATCTCTCCCAGCATCCAGGACATCTTTCCGTCCATGCACATACGTACCACACCCACCACACCTCTCCGTCCACCTCCCTACCACACCTTCATCACACCTTTACCACACCCGCCAAACCGACCACACTCACCACATCCGTCACACCCCTCCCCCCACCCGCCCCAGCCCTGCCACACGCACCACACCCCTACCGCACCCACCACACCCGTGCCACCTCAACTACCACAACACAAAGCCGGGTGAAAGGCATCAACCAACATCTTCAAGACACGACCCGACCTGACCTGATCCCCGTGACCCTTCTTGTTTGTGTAAGGCGAGAGAGGGAGAGACAGAGGCGGCGAAGAGAGACAGGTGAAAGAAAGGGGACAGAAAGCGGGAAGACAGGCCGGGAGGGAGAAAGCCTGGAGAGAAATATTACGGCGAGAAAAAGGACGGGAAGAAAATGGCGAAGAGGGAGGAGACAAAGATGTGAGAGAGAGAGAGAGAGAGAGAGAGAGAGAGAGCAATACGTATTACGGAGAGAAAAGGATGGGGGGAAATGGTGAAGGAGAAAGAGAGAAAAGGCGAAAGAAGTGAGAGACAAGAGGAGACAGAGGAGAGACAAGAGGACACAGAAGAGAGACAAGAGGAGACAGAAGAGAGACAAGAGGAGACAGAAGAGAGAGACAAGAGGAGACAGAAGAGAGAGACAAGAGGAGACAGAAGAGAGAGACAAGAGGAGACAGAAGAGAGAGACAAGAGGAGACAGAAGAGAGAGACAAGAGGAGACAGAAGAGAGAGACAAGAGGAGACAGAAGAGAGACAAGAGAGATTACAAGAAGAGAGATTTGTAACCCCGACTAAAGGATGTAGAGCTGCATCACTCGTCTTTCCTCAGGGCGACCCCCTCATCATCCACACTGACACAGGGGTCACGTGTGTTGAACCGACCCCGTCCACTCTTTGACCTCGCTCTATGGCTGACTCGCACTATAGCTGATTCGCTCTACTCCTGATTCATTCTATTGCTGACTCGCTCTATTACTGAATCGCTCTATTCCTCTCTATTACTGATTCGCTATATTGTTGACTCGCTCTATTGCTGACTCGCTCTATTGCTGATTCGTTCTGTTACTGACTCGCTCTACTACTGACTCGCTCTGTTGCTGATTCGCTTTATTGCTGACTCGCTCTACTGCTGACTACACACTGGCCATCCTTACGCGCTCATGTAAGGTGGACGGCCATCACGTATGGGGAGGGGGGGCGGCTCACCACATACTGCACTTCTATACGGGATGGAATCAAGACCTTTCTATTTCCTCTCTCTCTCTCTCTCTCTCTCTCTCTCTCTCTCTCTCTCTCTCTCTCTCTCTCTCTCTCTCTCTCTCTCATTGCTGCTATTCTAGTCACTGTTCTAAACTCACTCCCTGTATTTCTCTCTCGTTACAGTGGACACGCAGCACCCGTCTAACTACGCATTCTCACCCCAATACCGTTCAACTCTGTACTGAAAATATAACTTACAACAGCCAATCCTCTCACTCCTTCACGCATGCAACTGGTCAAATTACTTACAGCTTTCTTTGGGTCCTGTCTTTCCCACTGTCTATAAGAAGCAGTCAACTCGAAATGAACCAATGTAAATGGGTTGTGTAGGTTCTAGGCACTGTTTTTTTTTTTTTTTCCCACTAAACTTCTACTACTGGTGACATTGTAGGCAGTGCTGGTTCTAGCCTTCAAGGGGGAAGTTGGGGCTTATTTGGAGGCCAAGCTAGTCTACCCCCTTAAAGAAAAAAAAAAGCACCAGACCAAAACCTTCAGGAGTGCTTTACATAACAAGCATACTTCAAGTGCTGCTTACACTATAAAACTGGGGGATAATTACAACTTTGTCCATGTCTCCTTGAATGTGGCCCTCCACCTCACTGCCACCGTCACATCCCACTTATGCCACGAGTCCTGTTGGCGGCATTTAAGAAGAGCAGTACAGTGTTTGAAAGCCCTGAGTTTCTGTGAGACATAAAAAAGTCTCTTTTTCTTTTTGTGCCTCTCTTCAGCAAAACATAATCGCCTGTCGCTTGATATATATATATATATATATATATATATATATATATATATATATATATATATATTTATATATATACACAACGCAAACTGGAAATATCGCAGTCCCGGTGTTAACTAAAATAGTCCATACGGGAATAGTCTGTCAAAGAATCAGCTTAGTGTGATGTCAAGTAATAATAATAATAATCATCATCATCATCATCATCACCATCATCAAAAGTAATAATAATAATAATAATAAAAATAGGACATTTCAGATAGGATGCCACGGTCCTTATTTCGCCAAGGTAATGTACACCTTCCACCCGACATATCCCAGTGACTAGTACATTCATCAGCTAAGAAATAATACACAATGAGGAATTACCACACGATTCTTTATATGCATCATCATCACCAACATCACAGCAGCAGCAACAACAACAACAACATAATAATAATAAAAATGAAAATAAAAATAATAACAATAACAATAATAATAATAATAATAATAATAATAATAATAATAATACGTACCGGATAACAATCTAAAGGAGCAGCTTAGGGATCACCAAACATATCTGAAGTACTAGCCTTTATGTTTCAGCTTCGCCTTACATTATGGTGTTAGTTATATATTCTCAGCACAGAGAGAAATGGCCTCAGTAACGTATCACAGGATATGATGGTATAATATAATGCAAAATAAATCGCTGGGGAAGGAGTGCTACGATTTCTCTTATGCCACCCTGATTCCGGCCCTCTGTAGGCTCTCTCTCTCTCTCTCTCTCTCTCTCTCTCTTAGCACAGTTCCTTGGAGTCAGGCATGATATACGAACAAAAATCAATATTCAAAGTACTAATTTCGTCCTGCGATTCAGTACAAGAAAACTGCAGCCCACTCGAGCCTGGTGACACTGCAGACCTAGCGCCGTATTTATAACCTTCCCTTTTAGCATAAACCGCTTATAACCTGCTTTTATCCTTACCCAGAGAGCCATCAAACACACCAAATTATAGTGAATGTTAAAGTGAAAATACATGACCGAATAACAATCAGAAAATTATTAACTACAACTGAAACCAATAAATCGTAAAAAAAATATAAAAACACTTGATAATTACAATCCCAGGTAACTATATGATCAGAGGTAATGCGTGCTAATTGGCTGTGACCTGAAACCCACCCCGAGAGGCTGCATTATAATTTACGTCAGCACCTGTTACCACCAACTTTGTGCTTCGACTAATTACGCGGAGATGCTAACCCCCTACTGTACAGGCAAATCACAAAACTTGACGACAATATCATACGGTCCTTTGTAGAACTGCAAAGGGAGAATAACAAATCCTTACTTCCTTACAGGTTATGCAGAGACCATGGAAAGTTCACACACACACACACACACACACACACACACACACACACACAGGACAAGCAAGGTCAATACACACATGGGCATATAGAGAATCGTTATCATAAAAAGCAAAATTTCCCTAACTAAAAACATTAAGGTGCTTTTATTCTGCTACATATAAGGTTATCTAATTGGCCTGATTAAGCGTTTCCCTTAGAATCGTCCAAAACTTCTTCACGAATAGAGAGCAAAAACTGGAACCGGATTTCCTGACTGGCAAATCCGTGGGTCAGGCAGAGCTGTGAGCTGTCAACAACAAAGCCGCTCTGTTATCAGGAAGCAAGTTTTACACGGATCTGTCTGACTTACCTTGCCTCATTAAGTCAACATGCACACCTGACTATTTCACAACAACATGACAAACCACACTGCCATATTTACCGTAGGACCCAGCTGTGTCGCAAAGAATATTTATTTATTTATTTATTTATCTATCTACCAATATATATATATATATATATATCCCGTCGTATGATCAACATTTTAATTTAGACAATTAATAATCTACATAAATAATATCTGGCTTATGTAACAGTGAGTTTAAATTCAGTCATCCGTCATACTGTACCTATTTCCCAGTAATATGTAGGATGGAATATATTCATTAACTGGAACTGGAAAACACAGATGCAGGACAATTATCAACAAAGTACCCAATGAAATGGCCAATACATGCACTTCTTCAGTTGTCAAGCCTTCGATACTCTCGGCTCCACGTCAAAACCCTATCAATTTACACATCAAGATGCGTTTCATAATGTCATAGGGCAGAGACCATTACGTTGATCGCCAAGTAAAAAAGAAAAGGGGGGGGGGAGGGAGTTGCATCCTTTGTCATATACATCTCTTTACTTACCTCATCCATCCATTTCCATGATTCAAATTCTTCTGTTTCCTCAACGTTCACGCCTCATTTATTCACAATCATTCACCATATCCATCCAACTTCTACTTAGCATGCCAAAGGTTAAGAGTCGGCGTGGGATGCATTCCACACCGTCTCCTTACCCCAGGCTCACTCATACCTACCCTTTTCATATCCCTATTCATATCAGTTCTCTCTGTGTGACCAACCCACCTCCACACACACACCGTCTTCTACCCTGCCATCAAAGCACTTATATTCCATGACTCTCCATAATTTTCAACTTCCCTGCCCTTCTGCACACCACATGCATTCTCGGAAGTAAATTTTCAGGAGTCGACGCTCAAACTCACTAACTTCCTTCTCGACCTATTAAGAAGTTAATGATTACTTACGCTACCTAATCATCTATTCTAATCACCTCATACACTTACATCTAATCAGTCACTCGAGCCCTTCACTGATGTCATTACCCAGCCATATAAAATCGTCTGGTGGCAACAAGAATATGGAAAATAACCACAGTAGTGATGGAGTTAATGGAGGATGTTTAAATATCTCTAGTCTGAGTGGGTCCTTCTTTTTCTCCATAAAAACTGTCCAGGGTTGGCAAAATAAGATGACACCCAGCTCAAAGGGTTCAATTTAAGCTTACAGAATTTAAAATTAGTCTACCTGTATACCAAGCATTCTTCAAACCCCCTTGCAACACACACACACACACACACACACACACACCTCCCAACCTACCCCACTACATCACAGAAAGCTACCTACCTACCTATCTTCCCCGCCTTTCCACACCTGAAAGCTAAGTTCAGTACCTACCTACCTACTTACCCACATACCCACTTACTTTCCTACCTACCTACCAAAAACTCGACACGTGGAACCTTAAGATGAGACCTGGGGACCTGCCTACTTACTTACTTACTTACCTACCTACCTACCTACCACCCGCCATATGGTATCAAACTACTCGCCAGTTTACCTACCACCCTACCTACTTACATACCAACCTACATATATCTCTCCTAAAGATGCTACTAATTTATCCATCCTCATACCTACTTACCTACCTACCTGCCACCGACTACTCACCAGTCTACCTACCAATCATGCTACTTACCTACCAACCTCCCTGAATCTCTCCTACTGATGCTACTAATTCTCCTAAATACCTACCTACCTACACCACCCGCCATATGGTACCAAACTACTCACTAGCCTACCTACCACCCATCCTACTTACCCATTAACTTCCCTAATCCTCTCTTAATGATGCTGCTACACTCCCACACCTACCTACTTACCTACCTACCTACCAAAATAAGAATCCACAGACCTACTTACCGGGACCCACTAAAAATCCAAGCGTCACAATATCTACTAACCATTTTGTATGTAGGTGCTAAACTGTCCACTACCTACCTACCAACATACCTACTTACCATCCTACCAACCTCACTTCTAATTGCGGTCCGACTATTCGTTGCCCCCTTCCTGCCCATCCCCCACCCCCCACCCACCCATCCTCTCTGCCACCCTCCCCCCCCCCCACCATATGCTACCATTCCACCCATCTAACCACCCATTCCCAGGCCCTACTTACGGTTTTACCTACATGTCTAACTACCTACGACCATGAATGAACCTACCTACCTACCAAACCTGCCTAGCGTCCTGGCGTTTGAGAGGAACGCCTTCACGTGGTGGCACCGATGTAATCCGCCGTTTCCGCTGCCCGGGTATACTAACGTCCCTCAATTCCCTCCCTATCCGCCGAAGATGGTGGACTGTAGGAAAAAGGCAACTTCAGTCCCCAGTCCATCGGGTTCACGTTTCAGATGAACCCCGGGCCACAAACAACAACAACAACAACAACAACCTACCGTCCTTTCCTACCTACTGACCGTCTGCTCCTAATTTGCGTATCTACCTACACATCCCACTGTTTGACCGACGAACACTTCACCGTTACCTACACACCGACATGTTTACCTACTTACCTAATGCTGTAAGTGGCGTACCTACCTACCTACCTTCTTTCCCTCCTATCTAATCTACTTACCCACTTCTTTATCAGCATTGCCAACAAATCCGCCTCTCTACGTACTCCATTAACCTTTGAACCTAATCTCCCCTACCTGTAAATCACCCTATTAACTCTATTACCTATTCACACGATCCAGGCACCTTCTTCCACCACCTCACCGTTATCTCTCAGCACATCTACAGACGTCACTTACCTACCACTGTTCAATACAACCTCATAAAAACGACACGATACATTTTCTCCCCGTCTTGGATGAAGCGATTCGTGTTTAGGGAGGTATATGACTGCTATCCTTGTCTTTCACAGTCTTCTCTAAAAATAATAAATAAATAACATAAATAAATAAACAGAAGTCTTCGGAAAAACCTATGGCTGTTTTACCGCTTGATTTCCTGCTATACCTTTGTACTTTGCGCTACACTGCAACGAACCACCGTCTATAAATCAATTACTAATCAGCTTCTGGTAGCTTCCCCAAGTCCCAGCCTAATTTACTCACGCCATTACCAAGTCATTTCTATACTGTATATAAATGTTATCTCTACCTGCTATTCTAAGTTCCGCCGCCAAAATGAAGTATGCAAACAGGTGGGTACGGCGGATTCCAAAATGGGCGCACAGGCTTTGGTCATCTCGGAATGGCTGGAATGTCTGGCTGAAGTGCATCTGTTAATACAACGGCAATATTATACCGTATTATATTCGTCCTTACGGGATTTTCACATTCACTGAAATCTGCAACCTCAAAAACCACCGGCCAGAATTTCCCGTTCCTTGTGTCCCATTCTAAGAAGTATCAATTGTTAGTATAGATTTTTCTGCCTTGCTGTACATTAGCAACACACTTCAACATCTAACATCCATAGAAAACACCTCTAATATTACCATCATTAACTATGTACCTTAGTTCTGCATTACTCGTATCGCTAATAAGGAAATTCCACAGTATATATTTTAAGTTAGGCGTCATAAAATAAAAGGTTAAAGATTTTCTCCCAATGTCCAGCCGCCTACAAGAACAAAATTGCCTCCTTCCCGCTGTCCGGTCGCTTAAGAGAAAAACAAAGTGGCGTTTCACATTCCCGGCGCGGATTTCTAGGGACGCTGCGTGGTGTGGGAAAGCGGGGGTTGGTGGATGCACACGACGCTGGGTGAACAGGTCAGTCGGCTTGTTTCCCGGAAGACATGCAGGTGACTGAGGAACAAGGACACACCTGTAACCACAACCACAAATACAACCACACTTCACATACAAAAATACAACCATAATCGCACCTCACGTACATACATACACACATAACCACAACCACACCTCCCATACTTACACGCATAACCACAACCACACCTCCCATACTTACACACATAACCACAACCACACCTCCCATAATTGCATGCATAACCACAACCACACCTCCTATACTTACACATATAACCACAACCACACCTCCCATAATTACATGCATAACCACAACCACACCTCCCATACCTACACGCATAATTCCCTTCCTCTTCCCCCTCCCTTCCCGGTGGTAGGTGGTGGCAAGTATTATCCACTCACTTGACTTACTGCTGTCTACTTCTTTTACCGCTATCATTCCGTTTCTGTGTCTGCCCTTTTCTCTTTCTATTTTTCCCTTGCCTTCCTGTCACTTTTTCTTAGTCTACTCTTCTTTCCACATCTGGTGGCTCTGCACTGAGTGACAAGCCTAATGATTTCCTGATTACCGTTGGGAGGTAACCATATAACCAGATAAACGGGTGATATGGAGGTGTCCTAATCAACTGGAGGGTGAAACGAAAATGCAACATCCATCCAGGATTTGTGTTTCCTTCCTCTCTTCATCTTCTGAAAACACACACACACACACACACACACACACACACACACACACACACACACACACACACACACACACACACACACACACACACACACACACACACACACTTTTCCCCGCGCCTCGCTGATGAGGGACACTGTCAACCGCCAGGGAACATCGGTTCACTGCACAGGACCACCCTACAGGGGTAGTTGCTTGCCTGCGGTTGATGGGCTGCTCAGCCTGGCAAACCGGAGATGATCAACAACAAATCCTCCTCCCTCTCCACACACAACCACTTACCACACTTCACACAACGGTGGATAATAATGTAACAAATGACGGAAACAACATAATAATACGCTGAAAACCTTGATACAATTAATTATTTAATCGCGAAATTGTTATCAAAGCAAATATTATCACAATTATTCCTGCTGATAATGATAAAAGACTTAGAGAACATCCACCTGTGTATTTTCTTCCTAATGAACGCTAAACGTCATTGTCAACTAAGCACATAGCATCTGTGCCTCTTGGCGACGTCATACCAAACATGTTGTTACTAAACGCCTATTTTAAGCACAGAACACCTGGAAGATTTTGTATCTTAATGGCTCTATATGGTAATACGATGAAGCCTTACTTTATCCTCATGTAAAAGTACACAGGATGAGATGACAGGAAAGGGTAACAGCAAACACCACCAAGCACAGTATCACATATGGCTGGTACGGTATGCTGTGACATTGAATATTCTAAACAGGGTAATTTCATTATGCACAACCGACGAATGCTGTGTGCGTTGTTGAGGCGGGGAAACACTGCTGTTGGAACTCAAGTTACAGATCAAACACTGTGTACTGTGATTACCCGCAGTTTTAGTGGCCCTATGAAGTGAATGGTCATCTTTAAGGAAATAAGTAAAGTCAAGGAGTAAAGTTTGCCTTGTGACTACTTCTAATTTAGGGCATGTCTCTCACTTTCCTCTCGGACACATGGTATCAAAGAGAATCATCCAAGGGCAGAATGGAAAGGGATGGGAGGATAACAGAGGAAAGTATAAGGCAGAAGGGGTAAAGTATTGGGAACACTTTTGTCCCCTGTCGTTCCCAGTATGAAGTGATTCAGTGTATGGGTCTCTCGCCGAGGTTGACTGAACATGCTGTGCTGCGTACAAATCATCTATAATGAAATATCTATTGCTGGAAATAGTTTTTAACCTATGGTGTTTAAGTTACTGTTAAGAGATCATTATAACCCTCTAACGTAATTTTTGTTTTATTTTTGATTTTAGGAACCAGATGACGAGCAAAAAACAGTCATGTGATGTGAGTACGTAAATACCACATATATTAAAACATTACAAGTACAAGACTAGTGCTGTGTGGATGGCAAATACTGGGTTAATGGCATGCTTTCGACCATTTCTCAAGACATCATCATGACTACCCAGATACACTCTTTGGTTCCGTCTTCCTTGCTTAAAAAAAAAAAAAAAAAAAAAAAAAAAAAAAGATACGCAGGCTGGCCCATATGCCCTGCCCTTTCGGAAACAAATGTAAATATTATTATTCACATCACCTTCTTACTGCCAGATTCTTATCATGATTTCTATTGTAGATTTCTCTCTGCTTTCCAAATTAGCTATCCAAACTTGTCGCACTGGCATTATATATAAAAAAGTAGTTATAAGATTCGTGTGGCTAACAATGCGGCAGGCTCTCTGGTCACACGAGATAAGTGTGTACCTACCATGAACAACCACGTCTTTGCACGGGCCATTATTTGCTTTTTAGGTGTGCATTTTAAAAGAGGACAATAATTTTTAAAAGAGGATAACAAACTAGAAACAATGGCATAAAGAAGTGACGGAGCTGGTTTGAAATGTAATATATATGTATTTTCCATACGGATAGGCCTAACTTAGCAGCACTGAGGACTTTGGTTCATCGTATCAGTATATAAAAAAATGTATACTATTACAAGCAGAATATCGTAGCTCTATTTACTTACTGATAATGGGTGGAATGTCAGCGATCTTCATCTGTGTGTTAGCTATGTTTATTGTACCCAGGCTTGCAGGAAACGGCATGGGGTACTGTTTTACCCGGTGTGTGTGTGTGTGTGTGTGTGTGTGTGTGTGTGTGTGTGTGTGTGTGTGTGTGTGTGTGTGTGTGTGTGTGTGTGTGTGTGTGTGTGTGTGTGTGTGTGTGTGTGTGTGTGTGTGTGTCACTGCCTGTTAGTCATAAAATATAAACAGTGTTCAACCGATCTGAAACAAATTTGGTGGAAGAGTTGCGGATCCTTCCAGGAGTATAATTTACTGCTTCTGAAAACAGTAGGTCAAGAGCCAAGATCGCCCGACAATATCAGTTTCAAGCGTTCTGATTTGATTTAAACCAAACTTGGCTGAGGACACTGCACGAATGAAGTGAGTCGTTTGGAGAATTATCAGACAAGGATAAAAAAACAGAGGTCAGGGTCAAACGTTCAACCCTGTAACTCAAAAAGGTTTAATTCGATCTGCATCAAAGGTGGAAGGGCTGACGGTCAGGTGAAAATGAAGAGATTCGATACTGACAACACTGGGTAGAAGGGTCAATTCCAAGGGCAAGGCAAAATAATCTAGTTCTGATCCGCTCAGGCCAAACTTGGTGGAAGGGTTGAGAGTCAGGCAAGGATAAAGCCATTCTGTTTTGAAGACAATCGGTATAACGTCAGGGTCTCAGGGTAAATTCAGATGTTTGGGCCTCCACTTGCAGGGCGCGGGTATTGCAGGCCTAGTGGTCCGTCTTGCGGTTAAGTAGTAGTGGGCGATTGTGTTAGGCTACAGGGGACAGTGTACAGCAGTGAAGTAGTGTATTCTAGGGCAGTGTAGTGTAGTATCCTGGAGTGTAGTGTAGTCTGTTGTATTAAATGTTGAGTTGTAGTGAGGTGGTGTGTCTGTTACAGAGTGTGGTGTAGTAGAGGAGGGCGTGGGGTAGAGGGTCAGTCCGTGGGGTGAGCGCCGTGCCGCCGCCTCGTGACTGGTCAGGGAAGCCCTCACTTATACAAAATCAAACCTCCATCTCATGACCCACCCTTCCATCCCCACCCTCCCTCTCATCACCAACACAACACACACAACACAACGCAACACAACATAACACAACACAACACAATACAACAAAACATACAACACAGTACAAAACAACACACAACACAACACACAAAAATCACAGCACACAACACACACAAAACACATAACACAACACAACACATACCACAACACAACACAACACATCCACAACACAACACACAACTATACAACCTTCATCTCATGACCCACTCTTCCATCTCCTCCCCTCCCTCTCATCAACACAACACAACACAACACAACCATAAAACATCCCTCTCATGGCCCACTCTTTCCATCCCTCTCCTCCCTCTCACCACCAACACAACACAATACAACACAACACACAACTATAAACCCTTCATCTCATGCCTCACCGTTCCCTGCCATGCCCTCGTTTAGATCACCAACATAACGAAACGCAACACAACCCTTACAGCAAAACACAACCACACACAACTAAAAAAACCCACATCTGATCATCCTCTCTTCCCCTCCCTCACATCACCAATACAACACAACGCAACACACAACCACAATACTCCAATCCCATGACCTTCCCTATCCTTCTATCCCTCACTTCACCAACACAACACACTACTCTCTTAACAACTGATTCCTCTAAACACCGTGTAACTCA